>NC_087264.1:42758647-43058647 GCF_015220805.1 Pogoniulus pusillus | reverse complement strand
TATTTACTGAAATTAAACCCTGAGAAGAAAAAAAAAAAAAAAACCAAAAAACCCCACAATGGTAATCCATATCCCTCAGTTTTCTGCTGAGAAATGCAACTAGTCAAAATAGAGATAATACAGTCACTTCTCACACACTTCTTAGTTCTCACTTTGGTCTGTGCTTTCTTTTTGGCAGTCTGGTCTCTGTGGCTGACTAAACCCTTTTTCTTCTAACCCCCTTGTCATCTTTTTTTTTTTGACATCTCACCTCAGATCTCCAGATTTATCATGTGAGATATACGTGGGTTGATCTGGTTATTTCTGAAGGGAGGGAAAGAGGAAGGGGGAAGAGGGTTTGGGTCAGAAGCCCTCCTGGGGACTCTGTTTCTGGGAGGGGTATTGTGTTTCTGTACTACTTTTAACTTTTATAGAATTGTATATATCTGGGTATATATGCCTGTATACTGTGCTAAGCTGTAAATATAGCTTCATTCTTAATTTCCAGATGGCTGAGTCTAGCCTGGGTGATTTCATTAAGAGTGGGGGTGTGGGTAATACCCAAACTGTCACAACAAGCTATCCTGATAGGCAGCCTGTGCTGCAGGAGACAAGAAGATTTACATGTAGTTGCACACAGGATTATTCATCACTAAGAAAATTTTATTCATAGCCTCAAAACTTAGAGCTGACTTAAAACTCTGGACTGGTTCTTTTCAGTCATCAAAAAGAGCATGTAAGTCTGTTGGATATTTCTATTAATATCTAGGACCTTGTTCAATTTTTACTACATTTTTTCAGTTAAATCCTGCTGTGTGGTAAATCTTTGTCTAATTATTCATTAACACACCTATAACAGATATATAATATACCTATATATAATTCAGTACACAAAATGTATATGTTTTTTACCCATTTTGGAGATCAAGTTTTCATTTCAGAAGAAGCCACAACCAGTAGGTCTTCTCTCATATCTGTCACATTTGCACACATTCTCTTGACTCATTTCCAGACTTCTGAAACTCCTTACAAACGTCAGCTTTGTAGATACAAATTAATTTACACAGTTTCATTTAAATGGTCAGAGCAGACCTCAATAAATTAGGGCTCCAAATAACTCTTCCCACTGATTAAAAAGAGAATTAAAGAGAACACTCATATGTGTGAAAGTTTTAATAACAAAATGGTTTGTGGTCTGAGTTCTTCTGCACTCAGGTTATAACTGAGCATGAGCACAGTTACCTAACAAAGTCTCCTTTTTTGACATTTCTGTAACATATCTGAGGGCCAAATACAGCTCCACATATCTTGAGCCTTCTTTTGTATAAAGCAGCCTAAATGAATAGAGCATTGAGGCAGGGTTGCACACGCCCTGGCAAGCTGCCTTGGGGAAGGGGTGACTAACCTTTGGGACGGTTAGGAAGTGAATGGTGGGGAAGGAGGAAAAAAAAAAAAAAGAAGGTACATGCAGGGCTGGGTGCTAGGTTGGACTGGATGACCTTGGAGGTGTCTTCCAACCTGGTTGATTCTGTGATTCCATGATTATTACCTTCCTGCATCAAGGACCACCCTCGAGAATGACATCCTTTCATGGGCAGGCATTGATGCAGCCACTTCCCACACATCTAAATTTCTGTTCCTTAGGCCACACAAAAATATCTACCTTGAGTCCCACTTCAGTCTTCACAGACTTATCCAAAACTAAGTTTTGTGATTTAGACATCATCATGCACTCGATCATTCAACCTATACCTACAGACCTGTAGCTTCTCCAAGGCAAAGCTTAGTAGTAAAATCCTCTCAACCCTTAACTTCACTCTGCTTTACAGAGACTGGAAGTAGGCAGTGTGTGCTGCTGCTTCTGCCTTATCCAATGTCCTCAAGCTGCCCATCATCTCTGATAACTCCAGCTGCCCATTTCACCAGGCTTCACTATTGACACCTCCAGCCTGATTACATGCTGCTTTGGACACTTGGTGGATAGACCTGGGAGTCCACTCCATCACACTTTAATACCACCACCGCATCACTATCTGTGTTGTGACATATGGCTGCATTCCTGACTCTGCTAGTAAATCTAGGACATTACAACATTCCCTGCGTGCCAAGCATTTAGCAAACGCACATGTTGACAGAGTATTCCTGGAAAGGGTATCTGTCTTGAAATGAAGCTGTGCCAACTGCTGCTCTGTGTTATAACATGGAAAATGCCCTGATTTCTGAGTTCAGTGGTGCTGGTGCTAAGAATGACTGTCATCCAAAAAACAGAGCTGGAAAAATGCCACGGAAAACATAGTCACATTAACAATTACACATTTTTAAGTACATCTGCTTCAGAGGTACCCTCTGCTCATTTCTCATTTTACATAAGATTTCCATCGACAGATACCTTGGAAACATTTGGCCTGAGGTCAAAGGAATAACAAAGCAGGGGAAATGAGGCAAAGAAAGTCAAGTAATTTGTGTAAGAAAATTGAATTGCTGCCCAAAAGCCAAGAATGCCAGTATCAGATCTTCATACAGTTCAGTGACCAGCATAGCATCTGTACCTCAGTTATATATATATACCCAAATACAGGGTAATACACAAGCTTAAGAAGCTGATGTCCAAGAATGAAATTCTTCTTTAAAAACAAAATGGGGAGAAGAGGGATAAAATGTTTATGAAATCCAGAAAAATTAATAACTGAGTATTTGGACTGCAAAATGCAGTCAGATATTAACATAATGCATTATACAGAAACAAAATAATCCCAAATAAATCCCGATCTCAGCATCTGTGCATCCAATTTTTCTGGACTCTCTTGTTTCAAGGATCTATTTCTGAAAGCAGTTCCTATCTTCTCATACTGACTCTTAGACTATTTCCCAAGTGTTCTCAGAAATCCATATATTAACAAAATTACAACTGCTAAAGATACAATAATTTAGATTTTTGTGTATTTCATCAATATTATACACAGAGCATTTCTAAACTTGGGGTAAGTGTGAGGGCAGAAATAACATCCATAGGCTTAAAAAAGACAATTCTCTAACGCTGCTTATGAAAAAGGAGCACCACCTTAACAATCAGCAGCACAAGGATTGTTGCACCTGACTATTTGCAGTTCTGCCCAATCAGAAGCAATGATGAAACACAAGCCTCTTGTAAGATTTTACAGTTTTAGAACATCAGCTATTGATAAATATTGCTCATTTAAGAAAATGGAAAGAGGGAGAAAAAGCCGTTATGTAGGGAGTTTCAGCATGAGGCTAAATCTGGAAGGACTTATGAGCAGGTTATGGATATGTTTTTTGTAGGATAGAAGATACTTCCTCTTCTTACTTAAGTTATGCTGTTCTCTCCAGCCATTTACAGAGAATTGAGTCACGTAGACTGCAACAAGCTAAACGCCACAACAGCCATGTATATGCGCTTTCTGCTTGCCATTAGCTGAGTGACTGACAGCTACTTTTTCCTGCATTTCAGCACACACAGCTGCTGCTGAGCTTTAACTGGGGCATCTATTTTGAAAAGCTGAGTAGTAACATCACCAAGAAACAAATACCTTAAAAACTGTGAGAGAAGGGGAGTTTCAAGGATGGCAGACAGTGTTATCCAAACCATCTTCATCTACGGTACATAACTGCTTACTTAACTTTCTCCCTCCAAAAAAGGCTACCATGGTGTTTTTCCTTTCCATCTGCCACAGAAAACAAATGACAGCTTATGCTGCCCATATTTCTAAACCTGTTATGACCACTGAGAGTCTCTTAATTGCAACCACTGGCAGTCTTTGCCAGAACTCTTAACTCAGCTTACATACTCGTTAGGAACTGAGAAATCTGTGCTGCCAGACTTTTTGCAGAAGCCTGTACCTGATGCCTGTGCCTTCATAGTACAATTACAATTGCATTTCAGATTGAAACATCCATGTGAAACCCACTGGAATTATGTCCTTCTAACAAAAGGAATAAATTGCCTGATGGCTGAATTCACAAAAACCTCCTGCTGGCGTCATCTTCACTCAGCGTATCTTAGCGTACCGCTTATTTTACCACCTAAATTGCACCCTACCCCTCCCCCTTAAATAAAGGCCATTAAACCCTGCCAGTGAAATGCAGGTATTAATCATTTGCACTTTCCCATTCTTTCCTCTATCTATGCAAGTTGATTTCTCCTGGCATTTTGATTGTGAGGGAAAGATCCATGGTTTCAAATACTCCCCTTGAGCTGAAAGAATACTTAGTGCATGAAGACTCTTCTAAAAAAACACCTTTTGAGGAGCAGTAGAGGAATAAATGACCTAATCTAACATGACAGATTACAAGGAGTTAGCTAAAAGTGAACCCTTGTTTACTCTGAAAGTGTCTGCCTTTCAACAGCACTTTCAAATGGGAATATTGTAAATGCTTTAAAATATTCATTAGTCTAGTTTCATTTGTACTGCCCACATGCTACTGAAGGTCAGTAAAAGTGTTCAGACATGAAACAAAATGACTATACAGAGACTCTCTCAACATAGCTAGAAAAAAGGCTAATCTTCCCATGTCCCAGAATGTGCCTTCACCACAAGACCATCCTGAGATGCAGCTTGGCCCTTCACAGGACATCATGTTTCCTATATTAAATGTCTTTCACTGTAGTGGAACTTCACTGCACATACACCTATAGGTAAAGGTAAGATATAAAGAATTAATATGATTGCATACAATATGTATCAAGCCTGCAATAAATTATGTATGCCAGTCTCATAGTGCATCTGCTGGGATATTATAATATGATTTAGCAGATAAAACACACAGCTTATTTAAAAGCCTTATCAAATTTGGAAGCTACATTGAATTATACATTAAGTCATTGTGTTCATGGGGGTGTGCATGCTCCTATAGTTTCCATATATGAATCAATCAGCTTTTCTGCTAAGTGTCTATGTGTACAAAACCCAGGGCACAACACTGCAAGGAGTCCAAAACAGCACAAAATAAATGGGGCTTAACACACTCCAGGCTTGACTCTAAAAGTCAAATAGATGTACTATGGATTTTTTCTGGATTTTTAGATTTTCATATTCTGGAATTTTAGATAAATTTCATAGAATCATAGAATGCTAGGAATTGGAAGTGACCTCCAGAGATCACCAAATCCAACCTTAGAGCAGGTCACACAGCAACACGTCCAGGCAAGTTTTGAAGCTCTTGAGAGAAGGAGACTGCACAACCTCTCTGGGCAACCTGTTCCAGTGCCCTGTCACTCTTACAGTAAAAAGGTTTTTCTCATGTTGAGATGGCATCTTCTGTGATTTAGTTTATGCCCATTGTCCCTTGTCCTATCACTGAAAGTCATCACTGAAAAGAGACTGATCCATCTCATTTTTTAAGGCTAGGTGAAGGCTTCTTACACACAGTTCTGCCCATGCTCTATGGTCCTGACGCTCGTCTCAGCACTATTTTCTCTACTTCAAGGGCTGCAGGGAAAAGCCCAACAGGTTTCCTAATATATGCCAGCTGGGACTTGCCACTCTTGTTAATTTTTTAATTTTTCTTTATAAACAAAGAGTTTGTCTAGATCCTCAGGTCTTCCAGTAGTAAAGCATCTACCTCTCTGTGATACTGTGTCTTTTATGCTGCTGTCCAAATTAATGTTAGCCTAGTCCATCCTAGTGTCAGTACAAAAGAACACGAAAGCTGTCACCATCAAGAAGCATTAAGAATCTTTCATACAGGTCAAGGGTCCCATGCACTATGCCCATACATCCCTACCACAATTGCATTAACTGACAGAACAGTTTTCTTCAGATAAAGTTCAGTATCTGGTCACTCAAGTTTCAGAGCACAACAGCAGAAAAAGGAACGATACTTAGGAACACAAAGAGAAAAATTTAGGAGTTGGGAGAGATGACTTACAGAAAATCCTTGTTTTATTCAAAATAAAGGAAAAGGTAGAGATGTAAGAAACAATGAAGCATTATCCATCACTACCACATAGTAGAAGCAAGAAAATGAGGATATTTTTGCACAATGCACAGTGTTAACCTGTGGAACTTACTACCACAAAGAGGCACCGAACCCCAGAGCAGTATGTAAAGACCAGGCATTCGGGCAAGGAAGAGAAACTGCTGCAGTCAACAGCATGGACTTGTTAAACTGTGTCTATGCATTTCTAGAAAATACACAGAAACCCTCTAACATGTGCACAACTACCAAGTAAGAAACGACAACTCTCAGTGGAAATGCTGTGGTTGGAGTGAGAAACTACATCTTAGGCTCCTTTTTGTATGTCAGTCCTAGCGGCATAACTAATACACTAATTTTGATAGCACTCTGACCAAGAAGTGCCTGATGGTCTGCATGCAAATTGAAAACTGACATTTTTCCTTCACAAATGTTACCTATGCTACTGACATTTATTGTATATTTCTCTATACGACAAATGAGAATGCCAGGTCACAGCAGTGTGCCTGGTTTGGTTCCCGGTTACTTCCAGGCTTAAAGGGAAGGCTCTCCTTGCTAATTACTATGGAAAGTGAGGTCACAGAAAGATGATGCCAAGTAGCACAGAAGTTAATATATTTAGCTTTTTTACTGAACTGAGAGAGCTTGCTAACTCTGAGGGGCCTGAACTATCACTAACCTTTACTGAACTTCAGTTCAGCTCTGCCATTTCCCATTCCACATCGCTCTCCCTGTAGCACCTGTATCTTCACAGTTTTTCCTACATCATTACTTAATCAGAAAGAAAAAAGTGGACAGAAGTTATCTATTTGTTTCCTAACTGACAGTCTCATAATCCCACAGAAACTGTGGACAGGGATCTACAGAAGCTGTTATCCACTCATATTGATCGGGGAGGGCTGTTCTTACCAGCACAGGACCTGGTGAACAGAGAAAATGATACACCATTTCTATTCCTGCCACTAATCACTTGACCTCCCCTTAAAAACATTAACATATGCGTAGAAATGTTCAAACAGTTCCTTCTAAGCATAATTCCCAGCAGAAATCCTGGAGTCATCAATTATGGTCTGTCTGATGAGAGAGAATCTGTATGAGTGTGATCTATCAGCCAGCAGAAATCAGTGCACTCAAAGGCTCTGATTCATCCATGCCCTCTTTAGTCAAAGGAGAGTGAATTATTTCGTCTGTCTGAGTTACTTTGCTTAGAGTTTGCGGGGGTTTTGGTTGCTCAGGGGGTGGTTTGCAGTTGTTATTTGAGCTTAGCCCACCAGTCATCTATACCCACACAAAGCAGCCCCAGATAGTACTACGGGCCACACTAATCGAGTGCTAAATAACCACATCTCATCAGATTAATATTCATAAGAATTCTTGAAAAGCAATTTTCACATTCATTCAGTGGTGAATTATCTTGCAGTTACTAGATGGAGCTGGAGCACACGTAAAAGCAGTGCATTTAGAGTAATACCTTAATGATGCACACACAGTCTGTCAGAAAACAGAATTTTTAAGCCTTACAAAATGACCTTTTGGCAATAATTGTAATAGTGGCATACTTAGATTACAATTCGTTACCAGAAGAAATCAGATCCTTAAAAATTCAATCTTAATGACAGGCTCCTGAAGCATGCATTTCCCAGTACATGACAATCTCTCCCTCCAGGCTAGAGAGGTAGTGTGGACTGCTACTTACTGGCCACAGGCCATCACAGAGATGGCAACCCAGCTGCCAGTCAGAGAGCACTAAGACACAAACCCACCAAACAGCTGCTGCTCTAGAAGTACTGTCACACCACGTCTACACTGCAGTAACTGAGTCAAAACATATTTATTTTTAAGATAATTAATTCATACTATGAAAAATCTGAGTTTGTAGCTTTTTCAACAAAAAATATATCTAGTGGGACAACACTGAATGTTTTAATTTTTTTCCATTGTAAAACAAGTCTCTCTAAAATCTCAAATGACATTAGCACAAGTGTCTGAAAATCCTCCTATTTACGATGGTGCTACTGCTTTGCCCCATATTAAACTTCCACGGTCTGATACGCTGCATGAAACCAACTGATCATTCTGATTCAGGGGTTGTCTTGCTCTTTGGGTCATGTGTGGGTTTGCAGTTGTACAAGAAAAACACAATAGTTAATTTGGTAAAAATAAAGAGCAGGTTCCTTCAGGAAGTTCTGGGAGCGCTATTCCTCTTGATATTAGGGAAGAACTGAAGACAGAGAAGAGAGAGAAAAAGATTATAATGGGTGACCCTCATTGCTCTGCTCGGTACATGTTTTTATCTCCATAGTACTCCTAATTCCCTACTCTTCACATTTGTGCTCTCTCTATGTGCCTACAGCACAGATGCCCTTGAGTCCCTCTCAAGTGGCCTTGCAATGCTTCAACACCAGACACTGCACCTTTGTTTTTCAAATAACAGGAAAGGGCATGGATCTCCCATACCACTGAGGCCAAGCTTACAGTATCTTTTAGGAGCAAAAGCATTTGTATCTCTGGATACAGTTAGTACAGTTAGTAACTTCTGTACCTGCTAGAAAGATCATATGCTGCTATTTTGGTCTTCATACAGAACCCCAATCTAAAGCATGATCCAGAGAAGTGATTAGCGACTTCAATTGCGTCTTCTGTAGTGGTGACTGACTTTGTGGTTTTATGGCTTTTATATACTGAAAACCAAACAAGTTTCCTGCTTACTCACAGCAGTGTTATTTCCGTGTTGTCAAAGATACGGAACAGGAAACAACCAATTCAGGATTTGCATTTCACTTAACTATTTATAATTTCTCAGGAAATTAGAATATAGTCTTTGTATAAATAAGAATCATTCTATTGGGAAACATGGATCATTGAGGCCTGCTTAAAAATTTAATACAGCATTGAAGATGTTATCCAGAGGATTTGACCAGGATGGTGAAAAGATGTTGTTAGCTGGCACAAATGAGGATCTGCCATGTTTAGAGAGCACCACCAAAGATCACACATAATCACCCTGTTTCTTCCCTCTCTTCTTGCCTAATTTTGACCTAATTAGAGAGCTTGAAAGTTGCCAAAACAGCCCTCACACATTAAGCTGCTATCACTATGCAACAGTTTCTGTTCACCTCCTGCAGCTTGGCTTTGGCATGCTGCAAATCATAAGCTCACTTCTTTCCTCTACAAGCCCAAATAACAGTTCAAGGAGGCAAAGAAATTGTTAGTTACCCAGGAGTACAGCTGCCCAGTCTCCTGTTATGAGAACCTATTCCCAGTCATTTTGCAGTTTGCCAGGTTACGAAGACACAACTTGGCAGGTTCTACAGTTTTCTGTGAGGAAGCTCTAGGACTTTTAAAATTTGGAACAAGAACTTGCATTTAGCAGATGCACAGCGTGGGTACCCCAGATGTATCTTGTAGGCCAAGTTCTTGTATTAGGAGAAAAAATGTCTTGACAAGAATTACAAATATAGCACAGTTGCTGTGCTCTAGGATGGAACCCATAGCCTTGCTCAATTAGTTATTAAATAAGTTCTTAGACTGGAAAGAAAAATTAAGATAGCATTTCATATAAGTTGTTGCCAAAAGTTACTCTTTGTAGGTTTGACCATACATCTCCACCTCTATCCCCTGCAGAGAATCTGGCTGCTACAAGGCTGCCATCAACTAATTAACCTTCAGTTCCCATTAAATGAGACATGAAATCTCAAAATTCAAATCCAATATTTCAGATGCTCAATCAGGAGCATCCTGAACTAGGAGCGAGGTCTAATCCCTTCTGTAAATCATGCAAGGCTTGGGTGCTCTGTATGGGAGTCATTACAATGCAATTTGTATTTTCTAAGTGTGCAGCGTATGTCTCTGTCTCACTACTTCATCTTAGGCAAGCATGTCAGCTTGTCTCTCACTTCTCATCAGACATTTTATAAATTCTTTCCTTTGCAATAATGCTAAATGGGAACATTTTTGAAATTTCAAACAAATTGAATGGAACAACAATTTTGCTTCCCACCTAGCTGTCTGCAGCATGATGGATGGTCTGGGGAAACAACGGAGTTATTTCCACGACAGACAATTTAAAAGGGCAGAGTCTGGGACAAAAATACTCAGCAGAGCATCTCTGCTTTATGTATGTTGTTCTCACTGGTAAAAGACAAGTGGAAGATATCTGCATTAAATTAAATTAGAAAAGAGGAATAAAAATTATGAAGGATGCTGTGGCATTCTTCTTTGTGCATATCACATCCCTATGCTGTGGATGGAATCTCCAAAGCTACACAGGTGCAATTTCGTAATGCTTGCTGAAGTTTACAGGTGAGGAAGAGTCAAGTTCTGTAGGTAGCCAGGAAAGTATATCATGAGTTGTGACATGTGACAGATGCAGAGGATTTCAAGTTGGTGAAGCTCTTCCAGATGTGCCAAGAGAGTGCCCAAGCTCTTAATGGGCCACAGGCAGCACTTTCTTGCACACCAGCCCCACTCTGTTCACCCCAGACCTGCCTTCTCTTCAAGAAGATGCTTCCTCCTTTCCAAGGCACTCTGCCTTCAGGGAACAGTAAGCCTGAAGGCCGAAGAATGTGCATGACCAACACAAGGCCCTGGAGCTCTAGCAGAGGGAATAAGGCCAGACTGAGCAGCTCTCTGTGATCCTACATGGCTACAACTCATTACATCCCCCATCCTGATGACTCAAGAACTAAAAAGGACAAAACAATAGACTCAACTGTCAAACCTCACTGTTGCCTTCCTGCATCTTCACACCTTGCCTCCTAGGTGCCCAAAAATTCAGTACCCTCATTGTGTTTAACCCCATTTCTTCAGACCCTCATTAAAAAGAAAAAGATTCATTCTACTGAATTAAAGACCAGAGTTTAATTGTATTTATCCTGTCAACTCTGCCACCCAAGTAGCCTCTGTACAAGGGTGGAAACACACACTGACATTTGCATTGTCATGAAAAACACAAGGTATTGGAGTGCTTTGATAAAGAGCTAACCTTAACAGCTTTCAAAGCTGAACTAAAGCACAGGAGAAAAATACTTTGTTATTAAAATCACTTAGCTGTCAGTTCTGGCCCCAGAATTATTCTCTCTCATATTATTATTAAATTATTACTAATAACACAATTCTTCTTAAGGGAGCAACTGCCATTCACTTGGTTAAAAAAAATACAAGAAAGTAGGGAGTATTTAAAATGCTGCTGCAACAGTAAATATTACCTCTGGCATATTTGTCCTGGAAGAACAGAGTACGATTTGGAATACCTAATTGAAATGTGCTACAGGAGATAAGGCTGGCTGCAGAGACTGACATTTAAAAGCAGGAGACACCAAACAAGACATGAAATATCACTGTTGCTGCCTCAAAGCAGAAAGCCACTTTCACAGAACTGAAGCTTTCTCTTCCTAACCCCTTCTCCCTCCCCAGTTCTGACAGACACGGCAAGCAATTAACCCTGATGTCAGCAGTAATACCTCCCCCACAAAAATATTCAGGGTTATTACAATTCTGTGTAGTTGTTCCCTCCTGCAAACCATGAAGCAGCTTGTTCTCCCTCTTTGCATCCTCACTGTTCAAAATTTTGTTTCTTCACTGTCATGCCAACATGTCAAATTTCAGTATGCAAGATATTGGAAATCAGACTCTCCAACTTCCTAACCCTGCATAGTAGCCCGTGCAGCCTGATGTGTTAGCCTCTCAGAAGAGCCGGGAAGCTCCTCAACTGGAAAAGAATCTAGGGATAGTGCTAAAATATGAGCACTGTGAAAAAACTCCTTGGCACACAAGGGAAATTATGCAGTGTTGGCTGCTCAGGCTTTTCATGCTTTAGTCAGAGGGAGCACTGGTGCCTTTGAGCCATCTCATCTGGTGTTATGGGCAAGCAGTGAGGAAAGTAAATCCATCAGATTCCATAAATGCACAGGTCATACCAACTGCACCTCAAGCAAGGACTTAATTAGAAAACTACAGTTCATTAAAAGATTAGCAATTAGTTATTTTAACTACCTTTTTTTTTACTATGTCACAATGACAGAGCAAAGATTGGGATGCAAATGAGAGCCAAGCACTTTGTGTTCCACAGTGAAATACCCCAGTGTGCTGAAGGAACAGCCCTGGTTTAAGAGCTGGTTTCAAAAAACCTGTCAGGAAAAAGCAAAATCTTTGGAGTTTCTGAGCCACTGCCAGCAACTTGATCACCACTCTTGAGCAAAGCAGGAGGTGCTAGTCCATGTGCAATGAGATATTTTTAGGTTTAAGATTTAATGGTTTTGTTTCAGTTTATCAACCAGTGCTTTCTTTCATACAGTTGCAGCTGGTATCTCCTTGCTCCTCTGAAACAGGATAGGCCAAAGGACATTCCTTTTGGTTGAAGATACACAGTGTGTAAAGGTCCACTGTTTAACTGAAAAGGTTTGAAAGACCTGTTTTCCTGAAGGTATTCTAGTTGCTCCCATGCAAGCAAAGAGGCACTACACAGCACATAACACTGAGAAGGTCCTGCTCTACCTTATAAAATTAAACATGTACCTTTACAAGAAACCTCTTTGATGATCAGCTCATCGCACATATTTTACCCTCCCTTAATGGATTTCAGTTGAAGGATAGAAGAAAAAAAAAAAGGCTTTGTGAAGGTTTTCTGGTCTAATGAACTGGTTTCTCTTCCTCTAAATAGTTACTGAGCTTAGGCTCTTCGGGGTAAGCTCCTGACAACATTGCATGCACAGCGCAAATCACAGGAGACAGAGCACTTGACTGGAGCCAGTATGAAATAGAGCAATACAAATGAAGTGTAAATACAGCTTCCATACATTTCTTAAGCATACAATGAAATGGGGAGATTTCAGATCCCACCTCATTGCTGTAACTTGCCAGCAACCAAAACCAGCTAGACAAGGTTAACAGAGGTAACAACAGAAGCCCCCTGCCTCTAAATGTTAATTTTTCCTCAATCGATGCCCACTCCATGTACTTTTTTTATTTTAATAACAACAAAAAAAAAAAAAGATAAACACCCCAGGGAGGTGGTGGAGGTCTTCAAGAAAAGCCTGGATGAGGCACTTAGTGCCATGGTCTAGTTGATTGGATGGGGCTGGGTGCTAGGTTGGACTGGATGATCTTGGAGGTCTCTTCCAACCTGGTTGATTCTATGATTCTATGATTCTAAATGTTTTATTCTGCAGTTAGGACTTTAAAGGAATGTTTGCTAGAGTGCACATTGCTTTGCTTTCCAAAGTCTTAGAAGAGCAACTGCTATTTTGTTTTTGAAGAAGAGGTGGAACAACTTTGCGGCAGGCTGAATAGATTACCAACGCAACAAGGAGAATATTTGTTCCACTGACTGCTTATATGCACCAGTTGGAAGGACAAGACTGTCTATGCTCAGACTCAAGAGATCTGTCAGTCCATAGGTCCATTTATCCTAGCATTTCTGCCCCTGTAGTGATGGATGTCTAAGGAAGAGTAAGAATTGAGCAAAGAAGCCACAGTTCAATCCTCCCACTGTTTTATAGTCAGCCTTGCTGTGAAGGGTGTCATTCCTTTGCATCCTGTGGCACATGACATATAGCATTCTGAGCGTTCTACTCCATTAAAAGTCTCTGCCAAATTGTGGAGCAATTTTGTCCATATACCCCAATGCACAGAACTTGTGAATTCTATGGACCTTCAAACAGGTCTTCCAAATGGAAAGTTTGAAACACAGCATAACACAGAAGAGAAACAACCAGAAGGCTTATCAAGTCTCAGATCCCAGCATTTCAAAGGTGCACAACAGAAATATTGCAATAGAAATATCTCTTACATGATGCACCCTTGCCTCATAATCAGTAGTCTCATAAATCAAGGGAGGTTTGTCTTGAGAATCTCTTAACTGCATCCATCCCAAGAATATATACAACTACATGAGGACTGCAACGTCAGATGCTGAAGGTATGCAATTCTTTCAACGTGCAACTGCCTGCTCACTTAAGGATCTGTACTGAGTAAACAAGTGCTCAATATTTTGTTATCTTATTCCCATGTGACATGGGTGACAAGTTTCCCTTAGAACCTGCCATTCAAAGCAGGTGGCAGGTTTCTCTGTATGCAAGTCCAACCCCACTAGAATTGCCATTCTTCCACTGTCCTTCACATTCCAAAACCAACCACTCCTGAACAAATAATTCCAACTCTGCTCTGTCCTAAGTTGACTCCAGACTAGTCATCCCTCAGGAACAAGGTTCAGTAGCAAAGTAGGGCATGCAGGAGCCCAGGAAATTGTGAGAAGTGGGAAGGCACAAGTTGAGTGAGCAAGACAGTCTGCCTGTGCTTTCCCCTACTTGCTGCTAACCTAAGATCTTTGTTTCTGCAAGTGCTGAACTCATCCCATTTGAATTTGAAAAGTCTCAAGTCCAAGAGAGAGATCACTGAAATTGCTGTTGGGTATAAGATCATGTCCTCAACACCCCTGTCTATTTTCTTGGGCATCCTCCAACTGTAGATTCAAGTAAAACTGCACCTTATTCTCTTCAATCTCTTCTGTTAATCCATTTCCTTTGTTCTTCTACTTTAAATAAATAAAAAGCCTCCTTGCCAGTCATGTTCCCAGAAATTACTGCTATTTAAGGAACCATTTTAGAAGTGCCCACAAGGCAGGTCCTTCTACTGGAGTTTGAAGAGAACCACACATTTTAGTTACCATTTTAAAGTAAAGCTCACTTTCAGGAGCCTCTGCTTGATTCTACATCCCCTATGATCACTTTGAATTTGGGTGATTCCAGCAGCTATTTCAGGCTCACAGCTCAGTGGGGCTGGTGAGAGACATATCTTTTGGTTTTAATCTCTGCCAATAGTGCAGGGAAATAGGGAAAGTGTCTGGGGTGCAAACATGCAAACATGTGCACTGTGCAGTGTAAACTTGTCCACCTTGTTTCAGTAGATTCCAGCTCTTCTTCCCTTGTTTTTTGAACAGCTTATGGATGTTGACAGGAAGGGAAGACAAAAGGAGGGAAAAAAGAGAATTAATCACAGCTATATATTTTTTTTCCCCGTTTTAATAACTGAAGCTGTCCCCAGCAAAACCATTTTAGATTGATGTGGCTCTAGAAATAGACTGGACAATTAAAAAGCTTCCTCTCATGTCCAGATTTGCATCCCATTGAAGAAGTGAGCAACCCAGTGTATCATGACAGTATAAAAACAATAGGCAAGTGGCTTCTGTTGCTCACGAGTTTTCCTTGTTGCCACATCTCTCTCTCTACTCACTGAACATCCTTTCAGAAACAAGTTGTTCCAGTCTATTTGACCAGTATCAGCTCTTTCACTGTTGTCACTTCATGGGATGCTGGAGATTCTCCCAGCTGTGCAGAGTCATTTTAGGTCTATGCAGAGCATACCCTAGCAAATTAAGTGCAGTCAGTGATGCACTATGGGACATCATTAGTAGAAACAGTGCAACTGAGGAAGGAGGGGAACTAAGAAGGACTCCAGAAGAAGGACAGAAGTCCTGCAGTATCAGATAGAAGAAGCCAGGAGAAGCCACAAGGGGACACTAAGAAACGATTGATAGAGTTAGTGCTTGGAGGGTTTTTTGGGTTGGGGGAAGGGGGTGTTGGTTGATCGTTTTGGTTTTGGCTTGTGGTGGTGGTGGGTGTTTATTTGGTTTTATTTTGGTTTGGGTTTAGTTTTGGGGGGGGTTGGTAGGTTGTTTTTAATAATAAGGAATAAGAATCAAAGCAAATGCATTTCTGAGTGAATCAGTCTCCCTATTAAAATGTACAGATTGCCTACCTCTCACAGCCAGCAGCTCAAAAGTGACTAGGAAGCAGAGGTCAGCACCACTATGAGGTTGCATCATATTGTTATTTGAGGAAATAAGTGATAAGATTGGCTTTCAGTTCTTTCCTATTGAAAGGCTAAGAAGCATCAAAAAAGAATCAACAGAACTGAGACAGCTATGGCATTAAGTCTCTTCTGGCATGAGATGACCTTTCAGAAAACCACATTGGAAACATTGATAGTCACTGAACACAAATGCAATTACATGGTGCTGCCAGTCAGAACAAATAGGCAACCACACTGTACTGCAGCCACTGCAGCAGGTGAAGCATAACAGACCTGGCCCAGAAGGCTAGGTCTTCACCAGCAACTTCAGAGCTCCTGCTGTCATCTGGGCTTTTCTTCTGCTCCAGATGACTCAGTGCAAATTTTCTGATATTCTAGGGATGTTCCTGTCCTCAGCTTTAAGCTGGGCTTGTTTATTGTAGGATGTCTATTTTTGCCCAAAGTTATGCCTATGAGTTTGCTTTTGCATACCAGGCTGTGACTGTAAGCATGTCATCACACTAAGGCTCAGCAATGACTTAGCTCCTTACTGGGGGTGAGGAATGATTTAAGGACAGAATCATAGAATCAACCAGGTTGGAAGAGACCTCCAAGATCATCCAGTCCAACCTAGCACCCAGCCATAGCCAATCAACTAGATCACAGCACTAAGTGCCTCATCCAGGCTTTTCTTGAACACCTCCAGGGTCTGCAATTCCACCACCTCCCTGGGCAGCCCATTCCAATGCCAATCACTCTCTCTGGGAAGAACTTCCTCCTAACAGCCAGCCTATACCTCCCCCAGCAAAACTTGAGACTGTGTCCCCCTGTTCTGTTGCTGGTTGCCTGGGAGAAGAGACTGACCCCCACCTGGCTACAGCCTTCCTTCAGGTAGTTGTAGACAGCAATGAGGTCAGCCCTGAGCCTCCTCCTCTCCAGGCTAAAGAACCCCACCTCTCTCAGCCTCTCCTTATAGGGCTTGTGTTCCAGGCATCGCACCATCTTTGTTTCCCTTCTCTGGACAGGATCTCAGTTCCAGTAGCTCAACATCTCTCTTGAATAGAGTGAGGAAGCTCATGAACAATTCTCTCCTTCTTCTAAACTTTTTAATACATAGCCATCACTGTGCTGTCTCTGACATCCAGTTTGGCCTGGGTCAAAACTGAAACACAGGTACAACCTGACTTTTACCAGAACAGTGAAAGAACAGGAGACAAAACAATGTGAGCCATCTGAGGTGCATTCCTACATCTCCACCCACAGTTTGTTGCTAAGTAAATACCACCTCATACAGTCATGCCTGCCAAGCTTCGGTTATTTTTCCTCTTCCCTCATCAGCCTCCCATCCACTATCCTTCTGTGTATAGGAAAAAGATTTGCAGGTGAAATTTTAGTCATTCATCAGGCTTCATTTTTCCACACCTGGCTCTTTTTTGCGAAGTCTGCAGCCCAACAATGTCATAGTCCTGCCCTTAAACTCTCTCCTCCTCTCCATCAAATTATTCACCTGCATTGTAGTCTCAGTAGTGTCTGTCAGTGAGCCAGAGCTTGCTGAGGTTAGTGAACACTTCGAGTTAGCTCAAAAGAATTAGAGATTATTTAAAGAAAGAATCATGTAGTAGAGCACATCAACATGCCAAATGAAGTCTGACATGCAGTTTGTACAACCATGGCCTTCCTCTAAAGCCCATCACGGGGTCCTAGGAAGTGTGCCTTCTGTTGGGGCCTTGGTTGATGGTAACAGATAAACCATTTAACCTCTCTTTTTCTTTTTTTATTTCTTTTTGGCAGCAAAAATAAATGATTGACCATGACTTTGTGACTCAGCTGTTTCTAGAGGACAGCTACAGGTTCATGGGAGCAGTGGGCACAGAAAGTCAGTCCTTAGCCTTATTGCTGGAGACAATAAAGTGATTTATGTATTAGCCAGCTCATTGCTAGTCTCCACCCTGAGTCGCTCTAGTCTTTACAGTGCTTCCAACAGCTGCAGATGGAGGATAACTAATAACTCTGTGCCACTGTAGGACTTGAATCAATTGAGCTGTATCAGGTGCGCTACTGGCAGTGCAGGTCAGAAAAATCATACCAAATGAGCATTCTAGCCATCTGGGGATAAAGTCTCCCGTAAAAGGAACTTCAGGGAAACCCTGAGGTGAAGGTTCAAGCCTGTCCCTGGGTAACCTCATACAACAGAAGCCAGAACTTCTAAGACATGACAAGTTTCTTTGGAGTCTCTTCTGGAAGGCCAAGAAGCTCATGCAGCAGTGTGAACATGCATGTGATCACTTCCCTCTGGGAAGGCAGTGCCACATTTTATTGTTTTGTTTCAGGTTTTGCTGACTTGAATGCCTCAAATAATAAAATAGATGGAAACTCTAATTTTATAGGACAAGAGCAGTGTGTGGAAGTGAACACTGCAGACAAAGCAGTGCGGCAGAGAAGGGAGGTAACTCCTGGAAAGACGTTCAAAGGAGGACTCCAGATTGAAAGGGAAGAAAAGTGGCCTGGATACTTGGTATAGCTGGAAATGGGGCAGATAGTGAAGACAGAAAGATACCCAAGCACAACACAAGGAACTGGGCAATGAATGGAGGAAAAAGCACCCTCTGAAAGGACAGTGTTTTTCAGACTCAAGCATTTTTAATCACCTTATCAGAAAGAACATTTTCACATCTATTCAAGTAGCTATGCTTTTCTCCAGAGCTGGGCACAGGTTCATTCACAAGGTAGCTCCAGGTTCGCTCATGAGGTAGCTTCAGCTGAGTCTGGGTGCCCAGTTGGGCACCCAGAGTAGGGTCCAGGAGGAAGATGAGAAAGGCTTTTTCATGTCTCTCCTTTATAACCAGCATTATGTGACCTTCTCAGCAAAAAATAAAAAGGTAGATGAATCTCCAATACTTTTTCATAATACTGGAAGTAGATGTGGTAAGTAAGGTCCCAGCATTTCCAATGAGCTATATACCCCTAAGAATTCTGTGCAGTTCTATTTAAGATCAGAGCACCTAACAAATGCATGCAATTGTTACATTCATACTTTATACACAGGGTTTTGCTTTAGCAACACTACAGAGGAATAGGAAAAGTAAAAACATTTTTGAAGACTAAATGCCCAAACTCAAAAATCTAATAATTTTTAAAGGTCATCAATAACCAAAGTTCCAGATGCTCCAAAACTCTGCAAATGCAGCAATCGTCACGGCTGCCTACTTACAGTGAGGCCAAAAATAATCCTGCTGATCTCTAACTCACTTCTTCCTTTCCCAATATTAGCAAGTAGTGTCTGCAGGACACTTCAAAGAAGCTGAGATAGTACTTAGGGCTCATTTAGGCTATGTAGGAGGGGAAAGAAGTTACTTTTCAATTAAATGATAAGACAAACATTTCAAAGAATCAACTCTTTTTTCCCTAAATTATATCACTAATTCAGTCATTACACATAATTATTAATTTTAGTCAAAATGATTAGATAGGCTTTACTTATAAGAAAAGAAATAAATGGAGCTGCTGGTGTTCGCATGTATCACTATTAAAAGATGGAAAGTTCTTGGTGTACAAACCTGTTTGGGGGTGCATGTGCACACATACCTATTTTTCAACAAACTGAATACCTATTGGAAGATGCCAGTTAAGTGTACCTAAGAAATTTTGACAGGCACTATTCATAAGGACCACATTCAGTGACCTAGTATATATATTTGTGTTTCATTTAAAAATACAAAACCAAACCAACCAAACAAAAAAAAAAAAAAAGGAAAGAAAAACACACACACAAAAAAAACCTCAACACAACAAACAAGCAAAATGTGTAGCAATAATTATTTTCAATAGGCAAGATCAGCAATGCTACAGGCAATGCAACAGCACTGCAAAATGCTTTGGATAGAACAGACTACATGGAAATTTCCTGAATTTACCAAAGTTCCTTCCTATCAGTAAAAACAGAGAGGGAAAACATCTTATATTATGAAATCTGCCAATAGGACATATGCAGTACCATATATATATGTTCCACTTATTGGAAAGTGTTTGCTTCACTAACAGTAACAACTGTCACATTTGAAAGGTGTTACCTTAAGCATGTGAGAAATGTTACTTCTTAATTATCAGAAAAAGTAAATAAAAATTCACCTTTTTTCCTCCTTTACCTTTGACTGACTCAAATACAATGTACTTCGAAGTGAAATACAATGTATTTCAATGTAGCTTTCTATGAAAGAAAACAGCACAAACAAGCAAACAAAAACACCTAGCTGAAAAGGATGCCTGATGTGCACAACAATAAGCCTTCTATGTCTTACAAACCAGACTCCTAGGTATTCACTAATATACTTATCATAAGTATTTATAAATAAAGAGAAGACTGCTTCTATATACTCCTAAGGATCTCAAAGAAAACATCAAATCATAGAATCAACTAGGTTGGAATGTTCTATAGCCCTCTGTGCTGGTTTGAGCTTTTGAATCACCTACATCTGAGATAGCTAGAATGAAGAATGAACTGAAAATATGGACTTTACTATTCATCACTGTAAATATTGTTCTAGATTAGATAAATAATTTAATGCAAAACAATGAATGATATAGAAGGGTGGATTGTGTTGGTTTGAGGCTAATTGGAATATTTTAATGAGAGAAATTAGATCATTGGCTGCAAAAAAAGAAAACAATGATGAAATCTGTATCGTTCATTGACATGCTGAGAGAGATAAAAAGCCAAAATGTAAACAATTTGTCCCATTCTGGTCGGGAACACTGGATCTATTCACTCTAATATCTCTCCACTAATCTTGGCTAACACATAACAACATAAGCTCTTCTGGTTGTTTTTGTTTGTCTGTGAAAAAGTAGAGGGAGAAAGAGGCAGTAGCTTTGAGCCCTTGTGGGCAGTTTCCTTTGTCTGTGAGGGGGTTTGGGTTTCTGTATTATTTCTAATTTGTACATAATTGCAAATACTTGTAAATCTATTATCCATATATGCTTGGAAATTTTGCTTTGCTGTAAGTCTAGCTTCATCTTTTTTCCAAGCCGTCTAAGCTAGTCTGGTAAATTTCAATAGTGGGGCGGGGGGACAGTTCCTAACCCACCGCACCCTCTTGTAAAGCAATGGTTATCTCTTGTAAAGCAGTGGTTATCTCTTGTAAAGCAATGGTTATCTCTGTTTTCCGCAGGCACAGAAGGCTGCAGCAGCAGAAGCTGTACAGCAGCCTGGCAGCCGTGTCAAGGACAGACACAAGACCAACAGGCAGTGCAGCTGGAGGCAGGGCTGTCTGGCCGTCACAAGCAATGGCCAGCCTGGCATTCTGAATCCCTGACACCAACATCCGCTGAATTAAGCAAGCGACTCACATCCAGCAGAAACTGCAGAGCTTGCTGAAAACTCAGAGAGTGATAATCCTTGTTTATTCAGCAAGACCACTTAACTGGAAGGCGTAACACACCGAGGGCTCACCACGATTAATTGACACATTAATTGACAAAGCATTGCCTCCAGCTTGCTTGACGCCAGATACTGACAGTCCTGGCGGACTCGTTGGCTGCTCACTAGCCACTGACACAACACCCCACTGCAGCTCGCAGGCTGACTGGGGGAGACAAGCACTTTGTAGGAGGATTCACCAGAGAACCTGCTTGTGTAACTTCACTCTTTCAGCCCGTCTGTCACCAAGTATCACATCTAACTCAGGACTTCTGCACAGCAAAAGCAGCAGACTCCATTTGGAGCTCTAGAAAGGCAAAATGGAGGCTCTACGACAGCTAGGGACTAAGGGAGAATATTAAACACTCCATGCCTAATCGAGCATCTTTTCAAATTAGCCCAACTGCCTTATTTGCTCTATTCAGACAGAACAAAGAGCTGCAATGTTACAAACCATCTGCAGCACTTCAGCCCAACAGGCACCCTCCCCTTCCTGCCAAGCTAGGGCATGGCTCTGTAATAGCCGTGCAGAAAGCAAACGCAGCCAGAATGGGGATGAGAACCTCCCTGAGGTTCTAGCACTGACAACAGCGCTAGTAACATCACCCACCACATACCAGAATCACGTCAACCACTGCATCTTTCTGTGGCTATGAACCTTTCTCCATAAAGCTTTCAACTAAAAAATCCCATATATATATATATATATATATATATATATATATATACATACATATATATATGGTTTCCTTTACCAATTAGTAAAGAATAAACCACCTGTAATTATTATAAGACACATAAACCTCATCTTCAAATCAACACAGGAACAAATGTGTTAAATGCACAAAACTGATTCGATTCCATTCAAGGGTAAGTTAGTAAAAATCTGCAGCTCATGATATACAGAGGTTCAGAAGCTGAATTGATCCCATAGGCTCTTCAAATCAGTAATTTTATAAGATATGTTTTCCTCTAACACTTCACTTCTCTAGCCTACCTCCTCACTCCTCACCCCATCTAGTAAATGTACCCAAATTAAACCGTGGAAACCAGTGATGAGAAACAAATGCATGAATGGTGCTCCCCGCTCTGCCCACTGCTGTGCACATTCCTCCCAGCCCCAGGTGATTCACCAAAACATAAGCACTGGGACTTACAGGTATCCAGTATAAACTGAAGTTAGGGTTTTCCACAGAGCAGATATAAGAACTTTCTTGCAAACAGGGCAGGAAAGTGTAATGAGTTCAGAACAAGCACTGTTTAATTAGGGCAGTATGAGCCATTGCAGCTTACTCAAGTCCCCTGCAGAGCAGTAAGGCTTGCAGCAGGCAGTAGTTTCTCCTACAGGATATTTTGGAAAAGGAAGGAAGGAAGGAAGGAAGGAAGGAAGGAAGGAAGGAAGGAAGGAAGGAAGGAAGGAAGGAAGGAAGGAAGGAAGGAAGGAAGGAAGGAAGGAAGGAAGGAAGGAAGGAAGGAAGGAAGGAAGGAAGGAAGGAAGGAAGGAAGGAAGGAAGGAAGGAAGGAAGGAAGGAAGGAAGGAAGGAAGGAAGGAAGGAAGGAAGGAAGGAAGGAAGGAAGGAAGGAAGGAAGGAAGGAAGGAAGGAAGGAAGGAAGGAAGGAAGGAAGGAAGGAAGGAAGGAAGGAAGGAAGGAAGGAAGGAAGGAAGGAAGGAAGGAAGGAAGGAAGGAAGGAAGGAAGGAAGGAAGGAAGGAAGGAAGGAAGGAAGGAAGGAAGGAAGGAAGGAAGGAAGGAAGGAAGGAAGGAAGGAAGGAAGGAAGGAAGGAAGGAAGGAAGGAAGGAAGGAAGGAAGGAAGGAAGGAAGGAAGGAAGGAAGGAAGGAAAAAAAGTGAAGGTGATGGGGAAGCCCAAGTGTGAAAGCAAGGAGAAATTCCTTTGGAATACCAAACTGAATTTGGGAAGGTAATGGTATTTTCAAATCAGAGCAGCCTATCTTCCACATAAATGTAACCTGGAAAGCTGATCATTAGCCTCTGCTATTTGATACCAAACAGCACGAACTTCAATAGTGAGGAAAAAGTAGCACTGAAACCTCTGTAAGAAATGCCTGTTAGTAAGTTCAGCAAAAATCAATTGGCATAAACCAAGGTATGACTCTGATGTGCCTCTCCATTACCCATGCCACTGCTCTCTCACCATACCAACACATTTCAAACTTCCCTCTCCTTCCAGCCCACCATCTTCCCTGCATCTTTGGAAATTCTTTTTCTTGGTCAATAACTTGATAGAATTAAACATTCCCCACTCCTGCTGGAAAAAACAAAGTCAGGAAGGGCTAAGAATGTCTGCCTCATTTAAGAAAGTTACTGCTGAGTTAGACATGAGCTGTCAGTGTAGATGTAATGGAGGCGTAATAATTAATGCAAGATGATGGTTTTTCAAAATTAACATTGTTTAATAATTATGGCATTTACAAGTCTCACCACCCCCACCAGTAATTTTAATAATAATAATCAGCATAGGATCTAGAATGTTTAAGAAATAACTAGCAAAATATAAACAAACAAGCAAAAAACCACATTAATTGAACTGGAAGAGATGGTTCTTGCAGTCAATATATCGCTTGCAGTTAACTGTATTGTTTGTCCACTAGATGGACTAAAGGAGCTCCTTTCTGCTTATGGCAGAAGGCAATTGGTGAACTGCAAGAGGCTTTAAGTATTTAATCAGAAATATTGTCTCCCAACTAGCGGGGCTAGCTACAGCTTCAGACAGTACCCAAGCACTTGCATGGGGTTCTGTTGGTGTTTTGTCAGCCACTGAGGCTTCTGATTCTTCCCAGACTTCATAGGATGCTGGGGAAAGGAAGCAAATGATCTCTGACTTGGTCCTGATTTCTCTGGACAATGTGTGTCCCTTCCAGGACTCCTTGTCTTGGCAAGTGTAGGCAGGATGTCTTGCAATGAGCAGTTTCAGCACAACGTCACGCTGGCTGTGCAGGCCTATTGCACGGAGGCATTTAGAGCCTGTTCCTGGTATACTTTCAGCAGGCAGTTTCCAGGCAGGCAGTAAGACAGTGAAACAGAACACTGCCAGAAGCAGAGAACAATGGCAACAGGCAGCAGCAGGCAAGCAAGCACAAATACAATGGCAGAGCAAGTTGCGTTACCTGCTCCTCTCATTTTTATCAACAAGACCCAAGACTACTGGGCTTCTGGATACAGAATAGCCAATCAGAAAGGCACTTAGCTGAGCTTAACCATATTAGGTGAAGCCATAGGTTTAATTTACCTAAATTTGGGAAAAACATAGGCCTTGCATGAAGCAGGCACAAGTCAAATGTATGGACCTTGTTTACCACAGGATATAAACAGAAGCAAAACAAGTCTGGGCAAGCCAGTGTCCAGAGATTCAGTGGCTCCAGGTTCTTTGTGCTCTTTCCTGTGGTTGCTTCTCCCAAAACCAGAAAGTGGGAGAGCAGAAGAGCATATCTGGGCAAGCCAGTACATATATAAGCCTATTTTGGCCTCTTTAGTCCTACCACGACAGTAAGGCAGAGCTGTTTGTCTACAGTCTGCATGCTGCTTGTACCCATCTTTACAACATCCCATTTTACTGCTTGCCCTGGGACAGCACCTCAAGATCTCTAAAGTGTATCAATCCTTTCTCTTAAGAGTTGCCACATCCTTTCTCTAGCTGTAGTAGATTAAGATCTTAGACCTATCTGCTCTCAGCTTTTTGTTCAGCTACCTTAAAACCAACTGCTGCATAGGGGTTGCCATGGTTTAATTGCAACTAAAACACTTTCCTATCCCTTGAGGTCACCTCCAACCTAAACCATTCTATGATTCCATGAATCAGGTTGGAAAAGACCTTCAAGGTCATTGAGTCCAACATATCACCTTCTAATTAACTAAGCCATGGCACTCATCAGCCTCCTTTTAAGCACCTCCAGGGATAGTGATTCCACCACCTCCCTGGGCAGCCCATTCCAATGACAAATCACTCTTTCTGTGAAGAACTGCTTCCTAACACCCAGCCTAAACCTGCCCTGGCACAGCTTGAGGCTGTGTCCTATCGTTCTGCCACTGGTTGCCAGGGAGAAAAGACTGAACCCCACCTGACGACCAGCTTGCTTCAGGTAGTTGTAGAGAGCAATAAGATCTCCTCTGACCCTCCTCTTCTCCAGGCTAAACAACCCCAGCTCCCTCAGCGTCTTCTCATAGGGCTTGTGCTCCAGCCCACTCCCTAGCAGCTTTTGCAGGAATATAATCACATAGCAGGTCATTGCGGTCTGCGGGAAGCTGGTGGAGGTGAGATCGGGGTACTGACGAGTCAACTCAGCTGCTAGCAATGCAGTATAGTACGTTTTGTTATGGCAGTGCAATGCCTTATATACATAGGAAAGGCATGCACAATTAGTTTAGGGTTGGCACAAGTGGACAGTACAGATTGGCTCAGAGTTATGTATAAGGTACAGATAGGTTGCTCTGTATCAAAACAACCTGCGGTGTCCACCCCAGGGGGCTGGCTGGCTCAGCCCCCTGCAGCTGTGTGTGGGGTGTTCACTGTTTACAGCTTGGTTTCCTGAGCCAGAGGCAAGCTCAAGGACACTTCCCAGCACGGGTTCTCATGTTTAGCAGCTCATGTCCTGCTAGCGGGAGAATTCTCCCACAGGTTATCAAGACTAGTTCAGACTATTCATAGGTCTCACTATATTATCAACAGTCTCTGTATATTCAAAGCTATAAGAAAGACAAGTGAAAGTGACTGAGTTCACAAGGTAGGCTTTTTTTAGCTCTTCAGCCTTCCTACATACTCTAACACTACAATATCCAGCCCTAAGACCAGCATGCTATGTTCAACTGTCCCTCATTAACCACCTGAAGTCTTCTGCATAGTCCAAACTTCCACCACTGCCATGTGCACATCGCTCACACACACTGAGTAGCTCTACAATAAGAGTTAATTTGCTCACATCAGCCACAGACTGAAAAACATCCTCAGACTGCACTCTGGAGATCCAAGTTCATTCCCAGGGTGAGTGCTTCATCTCCCATGCCTGACTTCCACCAAAGAGCCTGTGCTCATGCGTTTCTTCCGCTCCTGACATAATTACATCATATGCCACTGGCAACTAAGACTATAAAAATTTATGCGTAATGTTCATGTTTTGTCTCCTATTTTTCCCCCTTGTGAAGAGTCACTCAGACAGCAACACCATGCAGGGCTGTGCAGCAAACATTTATTCTCTGACAACAGTGTCCTTTCTTCAGCAAAAGCCCAGAGGCTTTCAGAAGAGCAAGGGCAAAGGAGCAGAGAAGGAAGTTTACTGATATCGAGTGCCCTAGATCCCGCTATGCTGGGAAAGAAGGACATGTATTGACCTCAAACACTTGGCTGGAGGCTAGAAGAGTGTTGGACAGAAAGTATACTATAAAGCATAATATAGCCTGCTTTGTTTTATACTTTTCCACAGACAATTTTTGCTGGAGATGAGACCACTTATGCTCATCTCAGGATTGGCAGCTTCTATCAACTTCTCTTCTTTGATAGCCTGATGCAATTATTCACCTGCTTCAGCAGGAAGCACAACTGGGAGCACCGCAACTCTCAGTATTCTAAGCTGGGCCACTGAAATGAGTGAAACACTGATCCTGGCTCTTTTAGTAAAAACCATGACAGTCACATTACAACATCGGCTCTGTAAGAGCCTGAGACTGGAAACAGACAATGTGTTTTGCAGCTATACGAGCCTCTTCAGTTCCAATCAACTCAGTGTGGGGCACTGCACCATTTGTCATGTTGAAGGAAACACAATGTCCCTGTAACTGGGCAGGCAGTACATCCTCATTCTCTCAGCCTCCAAGCAGTAGAGATCTTTGCTTTCCAGCTCTCTGCTTCCTATCTCATTAAACAGCATTTTAAGTTGGGTGGTCTTGCTTGAGCCATTCTCATAGCAGGCAAACCAGCACTTTCTTGGCTATACCAGCTGGTCACATATAATGTGTCAAAGCAAATAAAAAGAAATTCTTTCCTATTTGTGCAGGAATTTAATTTCATGGATAACACACAAATGCATAAAATGACATTCCTCTGAGTCTTCTGTCATGTCTATCTATGTGTGCTGGCAAACACGTTCTTCCACAAACAGCTGCATGCTCATGCAAACTTATGAAATCACTGGTCCTCACATTGACAGGTTTGCTCTCACATTTGCACAAAACTTCAATTCCACATAGTATTATGAACCCCAAATCCTAAATTTACACAAGCAGTGATGTAGACATGCCCTCAAACACTAATTCTGCCACTTCCTTTCTCTTTTTCCTCAAACAGGCACATACAATTCCCACGTGCATCCACAAAGAATCTTCTGAGCCATAGCCACTGCAAATTTCAAGCACTCTGTGTTTGTCCTGAAATGAACTGAAATGCAATGCCAAACTCCGAGAAAGCAATGAGCATAGCTGTTAGAAAGATATTCAAATACATGTATTCTCTTATAATCAGAGTCATTCTCAGTTAAATCAGAAAGACAGAACTTTGCAGAAGAACCACAGCTAAGTAGGAACCTTGTTAAAAGTCATGACAACAAAGTGGCTTGCAGGAGAGCTCTTGGGTTGGAGGGAATTGGTTAGAACATTGCTTGGGATTCAGCTTTAGAGTACATCTCAGTTGCTTAAGTTAATCTGACCAGGCACAGAACAGCAACACGCTAAACAGATGTACTGACATTCAGGTAGGAGGTAGTGTTAATTCAAAGGAGAACCACAACATTATAAGGATGGGCTGGATCATCTTCAGGACTGCAGTAAGAAATGGCATGCAGTGTAATACTGTGTGAAATATCATAACCACTGCCCTTCTAGATATCCTGTCAGCAAGCAAAGACAGCTCTACAGACAAGCCTTCGCAGCCACTGTCTCATAGACACTGAAGTGCCCCCTGGCCATCAGCAAGGATGCCTACCATTGGAATATCCCCAGGCTTTCCAAGACGTTAAAATTGGTGGTTTCCGTGGCAACTTCCACTCCAAACCTATAGCTTCATTATGCCTTTATAGTGAACAAGAAGTAAATACCAAGCATGTTTCCCTTTACAATTTGCTCTGTCGGTGTACCACAGCAAAGCTGGGCTCCATTTCTTCCATTTGTTTTATAGATAGAGGTATAGATAAAAATGAAACTGTGATAGCAGCCACCGTAATCAAAAGCTTAAGATGACCCCCCAAAAAAGGCTGTGTTTCTTTTGCCATTCATACAGAATTTGTGCTTTTCCTGCAAGCTCCTTGCTGGTGCCCAGTCTCAGAGAAGAAAATGCTCTCAGTTCTCCTCTGACATGGTGGCCAACAGCAGCATGCCCCTCCACTCCTTCCTGCACCAAGGGGATGGTACTAGTCTCATGACTCTTAAACCACTGGAGGAATGTAGATGTCAAAAGCCATGCTACATTAAGGATGGAGAAGCCCAGGATGATTTCCCAGTTATGCTGACTCATCCCCAGATCCTCATAACTCCCAAATCCATCACCTCACTTCCATGCTGTCTTGCAAACCGAGACACTGCAGCCCATGACCAGGGATCAAGTGGTAGGGTGTCATCCCCAGAGCAGGCAAAGTGATGGGGGCCTGCTATACAAAAAAGAGAGTCTGGTAACACATGGGGACAGAAGCACTATGGGAGCTCAGCACTGCAAGTTGGCTGATAGGCCTCAGACTGAGGAAATAATGAAAGCCCACAACATCAATCCTTCAGGAGCCACCTCAGCCCAATCACGTACAGCTTAGCATCAAAGACATTGCACAAGAAAAAGTTATCTTTGTTGCTTACACACCACTAAATTCTTAAAGCCTCCAGTCCCATGAACAGGCACCACAAGCTACTGTCTCCATATTAGGCCTGAGGGAATTGAGGCAATGGTTCAGTAAGTGGTGACCTACAGCAAGAAAAGAAAACACCACAGTATTTATAAAGTGTAGGTCTAATTAACAGGCCCACAGATGTGCTGGGAAGATCAACAACCTACCTCTACAGATCAACAATCTACCTTTAAAATTTGTAGCTAATTAGCAACACAACTGCAGCTTCATTTTAAAGGCAAAAGGAAAATCAAGGGGAAAGAGAGGAAAAGTGCCAAACAAATCAAGCAAACAAACCAGCAGAAGTAATAATACCTTTTGCAAGGAAAAGAAAATCTAAAAAGAGTTCAACCACTCTTCCCAGCCTGGTATCATCAGGTAAGTATTTGAAATCCACACTGAAACTCACCGAAAAAGATCCCCTCAAATTTCTACTCTCTTGGAGCTACTGAAACAGGATTACTGTGCAACCTCTGATAAACCAGGGAATTTCTATGGTTCTATTCAGCATCCACAATCAAGTATCTCTTCCAATCTCTTCCACCCTTCCCAAGAGTCAGTATTCTCCTAAGTGGGAGTGTCGGATCTGCACAACTCAGTGTTGCAAACTCTCATTCTTCAGCTCTGTGTCATCTACTGGAAGCTGCTCCCACAGACGTACAGAAAGAGTTGAGCATCAAAGAGCAGATCTGCTTCACTCAGACATTATTAGATTCCTTACCATGGGGAGAAAACTAGTTTCCCAAGTGGTGCCCAACAAATGTCACAAATGCTAAACTCTGGAGCCAGGAGCCACATTAATTCTTTTATGCTTGCTTGCTTCTCACTCTACACCCAAACATCACAAATATTTAATTACTTCAAGCAGAGAAGAGAGTCTTCAGTAACAGGTAGAAAGAGTTATACCTTCCACTGCAAGATTATCTGCATCTGCAGCAGACTGAGAAACGTTATGTAACCAGTGGCTCCCACAGGCAGGACCTGTGCTATAGCCACTTGAATGGCAGATGAAAAGGGAGGTTCCCATCATTTCTGTCTAAAGCCTGGTACTCTATTCCTGAGAACAACTATTACCCCAAGTACGCAGACTATGGATTCTATCAGATACAAGCTAGGCATTGGTGCTGAGCAGCACTGTCAAGAGAAATAATTCTACGCAGAGCTTTAGGCACTTCAGGAAATAGAAAACACAGGCAGCCTAATGACCTCCAGCAGCAGGCAGTAGTGGGACGTGGAGGGGAAACACCGAAGAGAATAACCAAAGGACTTGGAAGACTGACTGGGGGTTTGAGCACCTGAGAGACAGTTAGATGGCAAGAGGACATATAATTTTCTTTTGTGGACACAGGTCAAAGTCTTATTTGCTGATGTTTATCAAAAAGCTTTTTATAAGACTGCCCAGGAATCCCTGGATGTATGCCCAGGCACAGGGAGGCATGTAAATTTTTTGTACCTAAGATTCCATACACCCCTGAATATAAAGCAAGAAAACATGCAGCTTGTGCAGGCTAACCTGCAATAAAGGGTCTCTCCTTCCATCAGCAGCAATGACATGACAAGCTCAAATTCATACAGACAGTTACATGCAAAATCAGAAACACAGCTAGTATGTTCCTACTCCTATTCTGGACATCAGAGACAATCTCTCCTTGGCACTTTCCCTCCTGCCTTTTTCTGACCCAAAATAAACATGTATATTGTGAAGGTAAAAATATCTGGACCATCCACTTGCCATAGATGCTGATGTGAAACAAGCAACATCTTAGTTGTGTACAAAGTTTCTTAGTCTCTACAGTTTTAATTCAAGAAGGTACAAAACTACTTTGCAGGGAAAACGAGAGCAACGAGAAAGTCTTGCAAATTTTTATTTACTATATCAGTTACCGCAGATCTTCCCCTTCTGCCTCCACCTCTAGAGCCTGCAGCTATTTCCATGGCTCTAGCAAGTAACACATCAGATCTTAAAAGGCCACTTGGATCTAACCACAGATTCCTGTGCTATACAAGAGGTTAGAGAAGGAATTTTACTGTACTATCACCCTTCAGAAAAAAATGAAGTTGCATGGATGGTACAAAAGAAAGACTTCAAGCACAAGTAATAAAGAATCATAGAATCAGTCAGGTTTGGAAGGGACCACAAGGATCATCTAGTTCCAACCCCCTCGCCATGGGCAGGGACACCCCATCCTAGATCAGGCTCACCAGAGCCTCAACAATATTGGGGAAAAAAAGATTCAGGAGTGAGACCAAAGATCAGTAGTCTTCCACCCTCCATGCATCCTAGGAAATGAAACTAAACTAGCTACACTCAGATTCCCTCTAAGTAAAATATTCTTACACTGTCCTTCAGACCTAGAAGTTACATAGGACCACTCACTACATGGAGAAATACTAACTAGCACAACCATGACAAATGAAAGGAAATAAAAAAGGAAGAGATTCATGATAAAAACGAAATTTAGAAAATTCCTCAAGCATATTTAAGAAAACATAGAAGCCAAGGGTAGAAGGAGAGGCATAGAAGGAAGAATTTAAAAGCAGAGGCAGGGTGGATTCATGGATCTCATGCCCTTTACAACAGTACAGCTGGGGAAGATTGCTTTCTGCCTTGACCATAAAAGCTCCCAGCCCATCCTTTCACTGATCTCTCTTCTTGCTTTGACTGTTTCTTTTCACCAGAGATCTTGTTTTCCTTGTTGTCATCATTGTATGCTTTTTCCCCTTGCTCCCTCAGAGCAGCTGTCACATTTACTCAGGTCTCATGAACTGCTGTGCTGTGGGTGCCTGTGATTAATTATACTGTTAGCCTTCATTAAGTTAGTGGATTGGCACTCTGGCAGAGAGGCAGCAGGACCAGAAGGAGAAGCTATTGAGAGCCAGCAGGATCTCTTGTCCTGCAGTTTGTGTGTATGTTGGGCATGTGAGGCTTTTGTCCTCAAAACCAGCAATATCTGGGGGTTCTGTATTTTGCAGCAAACGGCAAAGCCTCTGCCTCACTGCATGCAAGGCTCAGTTTAAAAGAAAACAAGGCATCACAACCCAAAACACAAACACCAGGTGCTGGAACAATCTATTGCCCTGAGTGGCTTGCTGCTGTAGCCTACCCTGTTTTGTGCAGCAGAGACGGATAAAGATCAGTGTACTGACAATGGCTTTGGTTCTCATACAACTCATAGAGTTAAGCAATTCCCAGAAGGTGCTGACTCCTTTCCTCCAGGATTACCAACTGTCCAGTGAAGCATACAGTTGAAATGCTTCTCTTCCATACCTCACAGAAAGAATGTATTTGGTCTCTCAACAGCTTGGGGAAGGGGGCTTTTGTAGGAGGCAGAAGAGCCTCCGTTTTGTTTGTGGCATGGAATTTGCCTCTCCCATGCAAAGGCACATGCTCTCTGATGCTCAAAGACCAAGGAGTAAACTGTTTCTATTCAAATTGCATGCATTCACCTCAACTTCTGCTTCTCTGTGGCCTGATTGAGATCAAATTGTAAATACTTTCTAGGATATGATAATTACAGCCTAAAAATCTCCAGGAGTCTGCTAGTAACTCTTTACCCTGTGCAGCTGGGAGACATGCAGTTCCTAAAAGTTATTACATGACCTTGTCCTCCCTGGAGGGATTCACTACAGATGCTGTTGGAGTTTTTATTGAAGTTCAGGGTTTCATATTGTGTTTTACTAGTCAGTGACAAGAATCTGTGCATGAGAATTAGGGAAAGAGGGTAGTTTAACTACTCTAGTTATATCATACGGTTTAATAAACAGAGAAGACTAAACCGAAGATATTCTCTCTGAAGCTGTTATTTTACTCTGGCACCACTGAAAAAATCAAACCCTAATTGATCCATCACATTTATAGGTCATTCTTTGCAGCTTCAAACATCCAAAATTTAGTTTGCCACAACTGTAAGATTTGGTACGTGGCAGAAACAACTAGAAGTGCTGCTGCCAGTGTTGCACCAAATCCAGATGACTCAAGGTAATAGCCATATCTTACATTACTTCGGACTAGACTCAAGGACCCCAGAATAAGCAGAATCCATTGACCCCATTTGGGCAGGAGAATACAAGATAGCTCTCTAGGGAAGGGAGAAAAGTGACTCCAACATGAGAAGCTTCGACAGATTGTTTGAGAGACGGAGAGATCAGATAAAAGTCCAGCAGAGCAGATGCTGTAAGAGGATTAGAGCAAGCAGATTAGAAGCCTTGAGAATGCAGAGATCATCAGACTCATGATTTCTCTTTAAACATAATCAGAAACAAGAATCCCAACTCCCCCTCCCCACTACCAATACTCCACATCCTTATTTCCTCTCTCCCTTCTCTACTCTTTCTCAGTATTTCTCTCTCATGTTATGTTCCCAAGAGGTGATTAATGCCACATGATGAACATGAATGAAGCTAAATAGGCAAAGTTTCTAGAAATGTGACAGAGCCCTCTTGAAGAAGCAGGACTATGGAGGCTGGACACATATACCAAAAACCTCAGGTCCTAATAAGAAGCTGTATTCAAGTGGGTGGTAAGCAGGAATGCCAGATACCAGGGAGAATGCAGGTCCCAAATGGATGAAGATACTGACAAGAACAGAAACAACAAATGTTTTTCCAGATACACTACTACCCAGAAACCTGCTATTCCCATGACAGCTTCATCTCTTTGCTATACTTCCTTCACCTCTCCTTCACATCATTTAGAGATGGATGAAGAACCTACCAGCATTCACTGAAGAGCACTAAACAAGTTATACAATATTCTTCTTCACTCCCTGACCTTAAGTCTGTTCAGTTTGGGCTGTACTGTCCTGCTGTACTGAAAATATTTCTCCACAGAATTTTTCCAGTAGTCTTCTAAGTGTGTTTACAGCTGTAAGATTTGGGAAAAGATCAGTCTGTACTGAGAACCATCACTGAGAAACTATGAAATGTATACATGTTTGTGCTTGTCAGTACAAACCAACAGGCATCCAAAATCACAGCATAAAACATTATGTTATTCCTAACACCAGCCACACTGTGGATAGCACAGAGTTTAAGTGAACAGCCACACATACCCTAAAGACCAAAATAAACATAATGATACCCAAAGAATTATGAATCAGCTCATAACAGACAAAGTTTTTCTGTCACTCACGTGCTATAAAATTGGGTAGGTTAATAAACAAAGAACCCCAGATGCACAGCATAACAGTGCACTCCACAGCACTCCAAGTAAAACATTCAACAGTTTTACAGAGCCCATAAAAAATAAAAAGGAAAAAAAAACCCAAAACCTAGAAGTGTTGGCTGTTGACCTACATTGACTCCAGAAATGTAAATATGTACATGGATTGCAAATCACCTCTAGCTAATGGTGCAGGTGGTAGACCTCCTACACATTAAGCCATAAACTCTAGAAGTGGATGTTTCCATGCCTTGCATTTAGATACACCATACGTAGCTCTGGGTATCACCTCTGAACTTCTCATGACCTCTCCCCTTATCCTTTCCAAACTCATCTGCATTTCAGGTCATGTATATATGGTTCCCCTCATCGAATATTCTCCAAGCCACTGTCTCTCCACCTTCTCTCCTAAAGCCAGCTTTTTGTGCTTTGTGTTTTAAAGAAATAAAATTAGATCTTTGTTTGCATGTCCAGTAGAGGCTACAGTTTAGCTGAAGTCATAAATCACTACCAAACCATTCTCCTGTGGATAGAACATGTAAGTGCCAAATGCAGAAAGTGCCTTTGTCTTGGATCAGTAGCAACAACCACCTAACCCCAGGATTGCCTGTAGAATCCACTCCCAGATTTAGTCTCCCTAAACCGACACTGAGGAAATAATTATTACTCCCAGTAAGTGGAATTCAGCATTGGGCTGTGAAAAGGAAGAAGTAAGAAAGGAAAGGGAAACTCTGCTTGACATAAATTATTCTATCAGGAATTTAAATTAAACTGATTGATAAAAGTTTGCTAGCAATTGGGAAAAGTGTCCTATACCTCCCCCAGCCTTGTTTAGACTCTAAATAGCAAAGTAAACCAATAATGGAAGGGAAGCCATAAATCTCAGTTGGGCCTGGTGACAGGCACTGTGCAAAGCTATTAAAAAAGAAGGTGATTTAGTTTGGTATTAAACTCTTTAGCTTCTCACTTCCTTCTCCTCTTCTCTTTCTGCTTCAAGGTCAGAACCTCAGTTATTCCCACAAACACATATACTCTTTTCAGTCTTACTTTATCAGAGCAATGCTTGTTGTACAGAGTGACAGACTGCAACACCCAAGGACCCTAAATAAGCAGAGCAGGGCAACTCAGGACAGCTACTGTTGCTGCCAGAGAAGCCTCTGCCTTAAGAAGCCAGCTGCTTAGGGATTTTCCCATCCTCCATTTCCACAGACTGTGTTTCTCCACAGACTGTACCAAAACAGGACAGAGGAACTAAGGTTGATATTAGAGAAAGAAGTTGTTATACATTTGCTTGACTCTAGAGGTAAAACACACATCAAAAGGTTTACACAATCAGCAAGTTGAGCCCACACCTGTCCATTACAGGAAGGAATCACCTGTTTGCAGTGCTTCAGAACATATATTTATCACCTCAGCTCTGCATGTCACCTCTACACGACAGGTACTGCTATCTGGCCTTTTCCCATTGAATGAAGAATGACCAGGCACCATGGTCTTCCTCAGTCAGATGCTGTCACCTGTTCAGTTTTCTTTTCAGTCTCAACAATGGGGTTGTGTGGCTGCATGCCTGCAATTCCTAGTTGGCTTTCTCCTCCAATCCTTCACACCAGCACACAACAAATTTGCTAGAGCAGACTAGACACCTGACTGGGGTCAGGAGTAATGCTGCCCGTTAGAATTAGAGCCCACATCCAGGGCTTCTCTTCCAAAATGCTGAGAAAAGATTCAGCCCCTGCTGCTGGTGTGTGTGTGCCCCCTCTGCAAGGTGACTCGACTTTCCTCGTTATCCACTGCACTGCCATGCACACTAGAGAAAACCAAACAGTGCTGTGAAGGCAGGACGAAGGAGTAGTGTTACTTCTGCAAATTAGAGAATGTCATGGAAAGATCTCTCTGCTCTCCTAGAGCATTTAGTTTGAGCAGATACAAGCAGCGACTGCAGTCTTGTGCCAGTCTCCCATTCTGACCTAAAAAGTACAAAACAGTGCAACAGAGAGCAACAAAGGCAAGAGAAAATAAACTAGAAACAGATACGGCAGCAAAAATCTCTGGATGCAGTGAAAGTAAATTCAGCTCAGTCATGGAGGCATACAATAGTTCTCCCTGATTACCCAAGAAGTTCTTTCTTCTAATGGAAAAAAATATAAATTAGGGGCACCCTTCCTTTAAGAACTAAATTTATGTTAAAAACAGAGGCAAGCAGTGGAATTTTACAAGGTGGGGTTGTCACAATGCTGTCAATATAGATCTACAATAGTCAATGTAAGCAGAACTTCTGAAGATACGTCCTGGTAGGCATCTAATGGGGGACCAATTAGAGGAAAGTGAGATCAGCACAGCAAAAGGCCATTTCATTTCGAACTTCGAAGTCTTGACAATACACCCAAACCTGGCCCCTCTTTGTATTTTTGGTATGCAAGTGCTTCCCTGTACCACCCACCACAAACACAACCAGCCTTGCTATTGGTGCAGTTCAGAGACCTAAACCCCAAGCACTTCAGCAACTGTGAAAAACATCAGAAGTGCAAGCCTGTGAAGCCCAGCACCTCAGAGATGAAGCTCTGCATCAGCCTATCTACATCTCTGCTGATAATCTGCTTTATATTCTACAGGAGCTTTTCTTTCTCTGGGTGCAGCAGGGAATAAAAGGAAAGTAAAATAAAGGAATATGTAAATAATCCTTTAAAAAAAACCCAAACTAACAAAATAAGAAAAAGTAAAAGAACAGTGCATTTCACAGGGCTTTATGGTTCCTGAACTCCACTAACACTGGAGAGAGAATGAGACAGCAACTGGCAAACACAGAATAACAGGCAGGCACTTTGACAATATGAATCTTGTCGCCTCTGGCCTGCTATGATGAAAGGGAAGTAAGTATCCCTGAGACCCATCTGAACTCATCTGCTTTTAACTAGTGTAGCAAGAGCTGTGCTGACAGACTCCCATCTGCTGGTTGATCAGATACCACAGAAGACACATTGAAAAGAACCCACAGTCTCCATTACTAAAAGGAAGTTATATATGTAGGTATATATACACACATCTCATCTAAGGCTGGCAAGCATCCTAGGGATTCCCTAGGAAATTCTTATCTGCCCCCACTATTATTTCTCTGCAGTTGTCAGACAGAAAGCTTATTTACAGCTGAAGGGGAGAACTTCAATGAAATGAAGCATAAACCATCCTCCTGAAATGAAATCCCCAGAATCTATTCATGAAACTTAGGCCATAATAATAACTAAACTTTACTACAGCATTCTTTGTTCTTCCATTACTCACAGATGAGTGAAATGGTTGCAGTTTTATCAGCCTGTTGCTGAACTGTCCTTCCATAGGCAGTTCTTATCTACAGAGTATCTCCATCCTCTGTAGTTAAGTCCCTTAGTACCCTGCAGCCTTCAGTCACATCAGTCAGGTTAACAAACCCCTTCAGAGTACAGCCCCAAGTCTCATTTGATAGATCACTCTGAGGCATGAAGCACATATAAGCTCTAAAGATTTTCCACATGAGACCATGATGGGAGATAGGCTTGCAGAAAGTGAAGGATTCTTTATTGCCCTGTTAAAGACAGAAATCTGTGGCTGCAATTTATTGAGCAGTAAGACATGCAAGAAATAAAATTTGTCCAAATACAAAGACAAACAGCAAACAACCTAATCTGGCCACTTATCAAAGAGTTCAGCTCAACAGCTGTCACGTCAGGATGGGTGTTATTACTGTCAACAAAAAGCAAACCAATCCTAATAAAAATTTAAGTTTTACACAGAGGGAAGACTGGAAAGCACATAGGGACCAGTATTTATTTGGCATGGGCAAAGATAGGCTGCAAATTCCATGATAATAGGGTAAGAGAATAGAATATGACAAAGTCAAACTTCTGACAAAATCCAAAGCAGATCCCACAATTGCTGTGAGCATCCTGCATGGCAGTTTTGCTAAACTGAAACAGCAGGATTCAGTTTTGTAAGGCACAGAGGGGGTAAATAGGAACTCAGGTTTGCTCCTGTAGATCTGCTGGTAGATCTAGCTAAGCAAATTCCTCTCCCCAAGTCTCTGCTTCACTTCACAGAGTTTGCCCTCGGTACATTTTATCAAGCACTTTCTGTCATAGGAAAGTAAGTCTCCTTTTCTCTAGAGAGTTACGGAACTATAACACTCACACAAGGCAACACCTGGCCTCTTATTTCCTAGTTTGTAAGCAGCAAAAGCAGAGTAAGTGCTGCATACCCCTGGCTTGCATCCTCTATACAGGCAGACAAACGAAATCCCTGGGACTTTGTCACTGTGTGGTGGGGTCACCTAGCAGCCTACCTCAGCAAGAGCTGGGCTTAGTACGGTTCAGAGGAAGCACTTCCACTTCAGAGGAAGCATTAGAGGGGCCAGGCAGCAGTCATCAAGCCTGGGCTTGTCTGAGAGGGGGCGCTAATAACATACATTACCCATTTCTTCAAGCTACCAAACACCAAATTGAAAGGAAACGAGTATTAAAGTAAAACATTAATCTATATTTTCTTAATGTTTGGGTAAATATACAACTTGTAAAATTAAACACTGTGTTCTCCTAAACTAACAGAGGTAAATCCTCTGCAGGTTTGTAAAGCCAAGAGTATTACCTATCAAGGGATTTGTAAAAGCAGGCATGTCACTACCAGGTACTAGCCAGCAGCAAGTTTGTCAAATGCAGATGGTACATTTGTATTGGATCTACTAGACACCATGCTCTGCAGAACTCTGTTCACATTCCTGGCCCAAACACTAGCATGCAGCAACGCTAAGCTTTTCTGTTCTCTCTTCCTGTGGCCAAACCAAATAGCCTGTAGAACACATAGGTCTAAGTACTCAGAGGCTTCTACAACATCAGAAAGAAACAGGGCTACAGCAAGTACATTCACTGAGGGACCATGATGAGCTTTCACCTTATACAGAGATGTATCTCAATGTCCATTCCACTGAATACACTCCACTTCTGGCTCTTTTTCTGGACTCCTCCCTTGTGCTTCATCCCTTACAGCTGTAGACTGTGACAAGCAAAGTAAGGCACAAGGCCCAGTAAAGGCAAGTTTCCAAGGGACAAAATAACAAATGCTTATGTCTGCAAAATCTATGTTCTAGAATTTGGGGATGCAGACTTTTACTTGCAAGTGGTGGTTAATATCAGCCAACTTTCTAGGTTGAACTCTGGAGGTGCAGCTCCCCTTTAGCTCCTTTCCTTCTTATTTGGAAGCTTCAAGCCTCTCAGGACAGAATTGGTTTGTTGCTTCCACACATATAGGTTTGGTCTATATGCAGAACTGGTTCATCGCAGTGCTAGAGATTCTGGGGGTTTTGAGACCTTGCATTAAGCTAGCACTGGGTTGAGAGCAAGCATCCAGTAACTCACATTTAAGCTACATAAGCCCACTGTTGGCTCTTCCAAGAGACCAAGACACTACCCTAAAATCCCTGACAAGGTCCCAAAAGCAAGGCTGCTTAGATGATAATACTCAGGGGATCTATCAATTTGCACTGCTCTCAGCAGCTATCATTTTTTCAAACTTGGTCACTGAGGACCTGTTTTATTCTAAGCCTCTGACTCAGCCCAAGCAGCCACTTGCCAAATCTCACTTTAACCAGCTGTAAGTTGCTCTCCTCACTGCACAAGAGAATCTCACCCTTGAGAAATAAATACGTCCCCTCAAACTGCCTGAGCTGCCAACACTCAAGAAATGTGTTGGTTGTATAGCAAGAAACACGCAGCTATTTAGGAGCTCACACGTAGATTCCCTGTCCAGTCATCACTTCTGTCAATGGTGGGGTTGGATTCTGATCTTCCTGTTCTGCCAGCCCAAAAGATAAATGGAGATCGTGTCTATCTGCTAGCAGCCTCAGGTTGGCAACGCGGGTAGGCAGTTTTGGTTTCATCCGGTAGAGGGCAATACTAACATAGGAAAGTGAATTACAGCGTTTCCCGCACTGACTTAAGCGAAAGAATTAAAGGCCCTGATCTAACAGCACTGAGCACATAACAAAGCACTTGGATAGCTCATGTACTCGGTCCATCAAAAACTTTCCCCCAGCCGAGCATCATTTAGTTGGAAAGGATGCTCCACCTTAAATTTTAAGAGGCTTCTTTCAGGTAAGAATTTTTTTAAGCAGAAAAGATGGTCTGGCTGATCACAGCAGAAATACAAACAAACTTCTTGTGCTACTCTTTAATAAAGAAGTTCTTCTATCTCACCCAACTTTAATCTGCATATATGATGAGGGCCAAAAGATCAATGCTTCAGCATTCTCCCCGGAGTAGCCTGCTTGATACTGACCAATACTTAAAGACAAAAGAGATAAAATGCACCAGAACTGCAAACGTGATGGATCTGCCTCATACTTGTTTCGGCCAGAAATTAGCTTTCTATGAAGCTGCCACATATGCACATAGTCCTCATCTGTTTCTGAATCTTGTGACAATACTGTCACAAACTGTGCTCTAACAGCACCCTTCCACAGTGAGTCTCAGAGGTTAACTCCACATATTTTTTAAATAATTTTTAATATAACTTTTTTTTGCCTATTTTATAAATAAAAGTTTCTGCTTCTACAACCTTTCCATCTCATTACTTTGAAACAATTTACAAGCATAAATGATTGAAGTTTCAAAATAAAGTTTTGCTTGTGTTCCATTCAAGCAAACACTCTTCTTTAGAGACTGGTAAGTGGAGGCATATGACATGACAGTGAGTTTCCCCAAGGGCACACCATGTATCTGCATTGGAACAAAGATGAGGGCTTTTTTCTAGCCGCAGTCATGTATTTTAAACACTTACCCACGTTGCTATTCATGTTTAGTAGCACGAGACACTTTTGTTTCTTCTCTGAAGTCCTCCATTGTCCTCAGATTATGGAGCCAGGAGGTGGAGAGAAACTCCTTTTCTGTTCATAGTATTCTGCCATTATGTTTATTTGCTTACAGATGAGAGAAGGTGTTTTCTAATGCTTTGTTCACTCTATTCATGTTTTTCCTTTCTCCTAAACAAAACCACCCAGGACTATCTTTCCTGATGTTTTTCAAAGTAAAATATTTTTTCCATAAGTATTAGGCAAGCCAATGACTCATGTCAACATAAAAAAAAATAGCATATTACACACAATTCAGCACTATCTGGGAGCAATCTACCAACATCAGTGTAGAAAGAAACACAACTTTTGCACCTAGGAAACCACAGTAGTGAATTTGCAGATCTCATCCTGAACTTTCACACAGATGCTTAGGTGCCTAGCTTTAATGGATGTCTTTGGGGCTTCCAACACATACCACCAAGTAAGATAACAGATTTCTTCATTCTACCTCTTCTTTGCAGCCAGGTAGGACCAGTTCCACAGCTCCATCTGTGGTGTGAACTCTCACAGTCTATCTACATTATGCAATGATAACCTTTTAAACAAGCTGTATCACTCACAAAAGCAAATGACTCCTAATGCTAAGGTGACTGCAGACAAGAACCAGTCAGTAGGCTTCCTTCATGCAGCTTTGCAAATGCATCTTGACTCAAATACCATCTTTGAGGTCTCTTCCAACCTGGTTGATTCTATGATAAGGCATAAACACCCTTCTTGCATACTACATGGAACCTAGAAACAGAGAAGTCACCTACCATCCTACTGCCACATCCTCACATAATTCAGACACTGACCTTGCTCTACAGTCTTAGAGCATCTTCCCTCCCACATACATGCACAGCCCAGCCATAACACCTCAACTGATGCACCCACTACTACCCCCAGCAACCCGACCACCATGTAGCTCTCACCACCCTTCTCCCTATCCTTCTGGACCAGGCCATCAGGCTTTAGGCAAGGCAGCCCAAGCCACCTTCCAGCTCAGCACATCCCTCCAGCAAAGGTGACTCCACTCCAGACACCTGCTGCAGCAAGGAAAGGTGACTGCTGTCTTACAGTAGTACATTTCTGTGAAGAACTCACTCACACAATATGATCACTATAGTTTCTTTTTGCTTTGTGTAAGACATTCCCTTACAAAGCTGTGAACATTTCCTAAACAAATACTACCACAATTTTAAACTAAATCAGTTTCCAGTTCTCCTTTTTTCCTCCACATACTGAGGTCTTTCCCATTCATAAGCATTAGCATGTTTAATACTTTCCGAATATGCATTAACTGCTCTTAACTCCATTGCTTCAAGATTATGCAATCTGCATCCTACATGTGCAAAACCTAATGAAAAGACTGGCTTAATCAAACTCTAATTTCAGAAGTCCACATTCACAAGTTATCAAGCAGTCGTCAAGTGTCTGCCTAATGCTAACTACAAATATTAACCAAAAAATCATGTTCTGAGTTTAAAGTGCAGAACACATCTAAAATCATGAGGGTGTATCAGTCTGTTTATTCCAGCTTCCACACTGACAAAAAAGCCCTGAGTTTGTATTGAAGAAACAAGTATGTTTGGATACTGTTGCCCCAGGACGTAAATAATCTAAGTGCTGGACGCATTGTCTTATCCTTTGATGCTAAGGTAAAACAGGATCTTTAACTACTATGGAAAAGAGACCAGCTGAATGAACCGGGAACAAAGGATAGATGTGCACAGCTTGTGAAATACAGACCTTAAACAAATGTTGTGAAAGGCTCTTTGGGCAGCTTTTGTATTTTAATATTTTCTCTTTAATCTGTCTGTAAGGCCTAGAGCAACAAACGGCAGGGTATATTTAAGAAGAATGCTCTATCATTCCTTTTAATTTTTAATTTCTCGGTAAAAGTGACAGTGTAATCTCCAGAAACTCACATGCTCAGGGGCATTTTTATAGTCTCCAGTTTTGCATGAACTCTCCCTAGAGAAGGCAAGGTCCCCCGACTCTCATCTAGCAAACATTTGAGTAAACTGCCTATTAGACAACAATGCCCTCCAGCAAGAGGGGGAAACACTGCTCTGTTCCTGTGTTGTCTTCTCCCTCCACCCTCCTGCTGCTCATCACAGTACAGACAATTCTGCAACAGCTGCTTCTTTGGGGGGAAAAGCAGACAGTGGATGAGACTTCTGAGAGTTCAGGAAGGCTCAGCAAAAAAGGGGAAAGCCTGTTCGAATGGGAATTTCACAACTGTTTCCTGATGTTTTAGGCTCTTGTTTTTCCTTCCTCTACAACTAAGCAAGGAGAACCAACCCACCTCAGGGTTAACCATTTAGCTCCTGTAGCCCATCATGCACTCAGCAAAGCGTCAAATTCAAAGCCCTTTAAAAAGTAACACAGCAAGAAGCAAATGTCAAACATGCCTCGAGAACACAGAAACCAGCCTTGCATTCCCAGCATTAAATGATCTCTGGCAAACGCAGCTTCACACACAAAAAGGATCCCTGCTGGCCTCTCATCTGCCAGGGCTTGTACACTGGTGCAGGAATCCAGCAAGAAAGAGTCAGGAAGTCTCTCCCCATCTTTCACCCTCTTGCAAAAAAATAATTCAAAGCACTGAAAGACTTTCAAGAGGAGGAAAAACCCTTGAAGAAGTGAGGACAACAGCAATGAGTTTTCCACAGAGCTCTTGACCTCAGGAGCTGTGCCTGCAGATTTTCACCTGCCAGCAATTCCAGCATTTGCATCCCAAACTGCACTCACCATCACCATTCCTGAGCAATCTGGTCTGTGGTTCATTCCCTCCTTGTGCAGCTATGCACTTTCCTTCATCTTCCTGAAGAGATCTGCTCCCTCTGAGAAACTTCACACGGAAAGCTTCAAAATTCAGGATTTTTTATCTCCACTCTACCTTGCTGGAGACCATCCTGGATTTACAGCTCTTCTCTCTAAAGTAAGAGCAGTAAGGTCTAAGGAATAAGGCCCATGGAAATGACCTCAGAATCTAGCCGCTAGTTTTCTGTGCCCTGGATCAGCCAGGGAAGTGAATGCTGCCCCAAGAGTCACTTTACTCAGGGGAAAGAAAAGTCTGCTTCATGCAGCAGGAGCATCTCTCTGACTGCTAGGCTCCAAAACAAGCAGTACTGGGCTGAATAATCCATGCCCTCTACACTGCTCTTGCAGTAAGTGTTTGCTGCAATCTTCCCAACATGGACTTCTACTAAGCTCCACAGAAAGAAATGCACTTAAGACATTCCAAATTTAACAAAGCAAAATGCATGCACATTACAGTACAGCAATGTGAAACTGAAGTGGCAGTGAAATGGACTGATCGGATTGGTTAGAATGATTTTGTGTCTGACTTCAATCATTCCATCATTCTGCTGTGCAAAAAGGTGAAGGTCACAGAGCAATTTAGTGGCAGGACTGCAGATGAATCCCAGGTGACTGACAACTAGCTCCTCCTTCTACCCAGCCCTAGCCTATCTTTTAACTAACAAACAGCACAGGAGTCCCTTGTCAGCAAGCAACACATGCAAGTGGGTCTCCAGGATGGAAAAAGAAGAAAAAGAGGGTCCCCAGGTTCTGAGGGGGAATGAAAAGTTGCTGAGGACATCACTTTTCACTATCTACTATTCTTATTTTTCATTAGATTACACAGATCAAATATACTTGGCTATTAAGCAGAAAGGCACCCAGGGATGCAAAAAACCCCCCAAAACTTAAAATATCCTGATTTATCAACAGAAAAATGCAATAACCACAGGGGGAAATCAGCATATTGCTCTTGTTCTAAATGATCATTTTATAGACAAAAACTAGGAATAAATCCAGGAATAAAGAATGAAAGGAGAAAGGCTGTGGATGTAATGCTGCGGGTCTAACCCACAAAAGAGTATTATGGAGAGCACTAGTAATTCAGTTACCTGAAGGAATAACAGTAGCACTACAAACCCACGTGTATTTAGACTCACTGTCTAGCAAAGCTAATCCAGATTGGAGGTTTTCACAGTATCAACATGAGTTTTGAATGTATGCATATATTCTTCTCTCTGAGTACTTGTGTGTGTAAAGTTTTTAACTTAGAGCATCTTCTGCTTCTCTAGTTTCTTTTACCTTTTAACATCTCCACTTGTGAACCAGAATTCTGTTTGCATCTGTCTTTTATTTCATGCTTGACTTCCACGCACAGATCTATAGGGGGAGCACAATGCTATATTGAGTGCTGAGCTATGGCAAACTTACCTCAGCTGTGATCTAACTTTGATATAATTGACTGATAGGTAAAACAGCCAATGATTTGGGAAAAGCTGGAAGTTGTGACTGAAATAAGCAACAGCTCAGGGCTAAGAACTAAGTCAGTCTGACTTCAGTCAGCCATCAAAGGGCCATCACACGCTAAGGGTATGCAGACTAGAAAGTGGTCAGATACGGTCTTCAAGAAACACTGCTTCATACATGAACCAAACATGCAAAGCTAACTGGAGCATTTGTGCATGCTTCACATGTGGATAAGGAAATGAGGAAATGCACAACAGATGAGTGACAGAAGATTAATAACAAGAAAGCACATGGAAACTGCTACACTGTATACAAGGTAAGGTAGTAATATAAGGTACTACAGAAGAAGTATCCTGTAAAACCCAGCCCGTGGACATAGAAGCTGCAATCTTAAATGCACAGCTTGGCACCAAACATTAGGCCCAATCTCAAATGATCTCACCTCCTTCTCTCTCTTAGAAAGACATTAAAATTAAAGGGATACAAAGAATCAACGGAAATCCACCTGAGCATCAACTCCATCTCTGTTCTCCTCTCTCTAGGTCCTCTCAAAAGCACTTAATCCCCCACCTAGGCTCCACAACCTGTCCTCAAACCATATCTCCAACAGCACTAAATGCAATTACTGTAATTGATGTGCTGCTTTTGTTAAGACCATGGTATCAATAAATGGAAGTAAAACAAGCTGCTAAGGAAGATGTAGTAAATTTATTAGAATGGATGCATGCAGTGGCTGGCATAATAACTGCTGATGGCCAATTCATAAATCACAGCTAGACTCTTTGGGAGACCTGTAACTCCCAGGCAGCTTTCCTCCTAAAACAACAGCATAAAGAAACAAATGAGAGACTGCTTTTAAAGCCAGTGTAAAACCTTTGCTATGCCAGTTGCAGCCTCAACAGCTAACGTGTTTAGAACTACCACACTCAGAAGTAGCTAAAATTCCATCTGGAAATGTCAGACAAGAAGCTCTCTCATCTTTTCCTCCAAACAAATGGGAAGTCACACTTCAGACACGCTCTCTAACCTCTCTTAAGGCCTGCAGAGAGTCCAGCAACCTAGAAAGCAATCCAGTACCTACCAAAGGTCACCCAGATTTCAGAAGTACGCACAGCAATATCACATACCCAGCACACCAAGACTGCCTGTGACTAACGTGGCAACCCAGGGCAACTAAGGTAGTCGTCACAGCAACTGGAAGCCCTGCAGGTCCTAGTGTGAATGTGACTGCTTGCAGGCTGTGGCAAAAGACCTGAACAACCCGACCCACTGAATGTCATCCTGCTCTCAAGGCAGCAGCCCCCCCCGGAAGCGGTCTGCACCATCCTCTGCTATGCTAGCGTTACAGCTTGCAGGTACAGTCCTTGCAGTAGTGCAGAAGCAGAAATGCTGCACTATTTCAGTTGGTCCATCTTCTTCTCAGGGAAACTACAATGGTCTTGATACCAGCTTCTGTCTCCAGTACAGAAATATTAAGGTGGTGGTGCCCTGGCCCATTCCCTCTAGCTTTCACAAACCCTCGGGATGTGCAGGGCGCCTGACTACAAATATGCTGGCAACAAACTATCCGTGTCAGTCACACAGATGAGCTAACAAACTGGGGCATCAGTTTGGGCTCCTGCCTGAAGTCCTTATCCTGGAGTCCTCACCCTGTTCTACACTTCCCTTTCTCCCATATCTGCAATGTCTGATCCATGTCACTGGTGATGAGAGGGTAAGGAGGACGGAGAGAGGCTTACAGATGACAAATGTTCCATGTAAATTTTTAATGGCAATAAATGTGCTACTTTTTAGGATGATTTATTAATGTGCCTATAAATGTATAGACTGGCCTGAAGCATAATTCCATTGTATTAAAAGCTGTTGCTGCTTCCAGCTGGGGGTGATAAATAGTACCTCCTGTGCAACAGACTCAGGAGACTTCTTGTTATGCAAACAGTTTACCCTTTAGGGCACTGCACTGCTCTGAGGCCAGGACCATGCAATGTAGCTTTACAGGATATAACTGCTACACTCTGCTTCAAAGCCTTCTCTTCTTAGGGTATCGCCAGGTATATAGAATCATAGGATCAACCAGGTTAGAAGAGACCTCCAACATCATCCAGTCCAACCTATCAATCAGCCCTATTCAGCCAACTACACCATGACACTAAGTGCACCTCCAGGGACAGCGACTCCACCACCTCCCTGGGCAGCCCATTCCAATGGCTAATCACTCTCTCTGGGAAGAACTCCCTCCTAACATCCAGCCTATACCTCCCCCAGCACAACTTGAGACTGTGTCCCCTTGTTCTGTTGCTGGTTGCCTGGGAGAAGAGGCCACCCCCCCCACCTGGCTACAACTTCCCTTCAGGTAGTTGTAGACAGCAATGAGGTCATCCCTGAGCCTCCTCTTCTCCAGGCTGAACACCCCCAGCTCCCTCAGCCTCTCCTCATAGGGCTTGTGTTCCAGGCCTCTCACCACGTTCATGCCATAAAGGTTGAGGCTATAATGTCCAAATCTCATCCAGTCTGAATCCATGGGGCAGTCTTCCTGAGAGATCCATGTCACACATTACATGGCTGGCTGGTTCCATGAAGGCCAGGCAAGTATTTCCAGCTGTGCAACACTGCTCACTGCATGCCGTGGAGGGCCCACAGGCCCAAACAGGCTTATCCACGCCTTGCCTGGACATGTTTCTCTGCCCACACCCGAGGCAAACACATCACACGGCCCAAAGGGGCACACCAGGCCGGCGCCCTAAGTCTGGCCTGCCCAGGGCCCAGGCTGCGTACGCAGCTGCCTAAGCCCCCGCGCCCAGCACACGGCCCGCCGGGTGCAAGGCCTCTGCTCGCCCCGTATCTGGGGGAAGGGACCTGTGGATCCTAACTAATTTGGTGTGTTTTGGCCGACTGGATCCACAACCGTGGCCAAAGGAGCACTAATCCCGGCCCACACCTGACAAACAGGGCGATCCGGGTACACAGGATGCTCACCGCTCACCTCCCCTGCCTGCGGCTGCTGCCTTTGCTCGCTCTGCAGGCTCCTTTGTCCCACGGCACTTGGCGTCGATCCTAAGGACGATCCAAGTACGCGCTCCTGCCCGCCCGCCCGCCGCGACGGCCCGCGGGCAGCCTCCGCGCCGCGCACAGCACTCAGCCGGACCGCTCCGGACCGCGGGCAGCCTCCGCGCCGCGCACAGCACTCAGCCGGACCGCTCCGGACCGCGGGCAGCCTCCGCGCCGCGCGCAGCACTCAGCCGGACCGCTCCGGACCGCGGGCAGCCTCCGCGCCGCGCACAGCACTCAGCCGGACCGCTCCGGACCGCGGGCAGCCTCCGCGCCGCGCACAGCACTCAGCCGGACCGCTCCGGCCCGCGGGCAGCCTCCGCGCTGCGCACAGCACTCAGCCGGACCGCTCCGGCCCGCGGGCAGCCTCCGCGCCGCGCACAGCACTCAGCCGGACCGCTCCGGCCCGCGGGCAGCCTCCGCGCTGCGCGCAGCACTCAGCCGGACCGCTCCGGACCGCGGGCAGCCTCCGCGCTGCGCGCAGCACTCAGCCGGACCGCTCCGGCCCGCACACCTGGGCCCTGCGCCTGCTTTGCGCAGGTGGCTGCTGACCGCTGATGAGGGCCTGAGAGCCGCGGGACACCTCTCTCGTGCCCGTGACCCCTCCCCAGGCGGCCTGCGCCAGTGCGGACTGAGCTGTCAGCGCCGTCTGAAAGCATCCACGGGGCTTGCACCATAGATGTGTTTGGGGAACACAGAGAGGGAGACTTCCAGCCAGTGAGTGTTTGAACTCGCTTGATTCAGGTTGCTAAAGGACTTTGGTTAACTTTACCAGCGGCAGTTTATGCTGCAAGACTCTAATCAGAAGCATTTCTATAACCTTTGCCAAGTTGATTAATTTGGCTGCACGTAGACATTCTGCAAGATAGTTTCACCAACCGTACCAAAGAGTCTGCGTGGGTTAGTTGTATGTAAGTTTGGGGGAGAGTTCTCTTTGTATATATTAATACATTATTCAATAACCTTTGCATCGGCCTCATTATATCTCACCCCAAACCCCTCTGTAACACTGCACCACAACATATTTGCTTACCCAGCAAGAAATGCACCCATTCAGGATTGCCTGCTGCTTCTCCATGTGTTTTAACAAAGCCACCATTTAGCACTTCTATTTACTTTCATGTAGGAATCGCAGACTTTTTTTTAGTAGCATCATTGCCCTCACTTTCCTTCCTCACATAATGAAGTAATCCATGTAAATTCAAAAAAGTGTGATTCACAAAATAAGAATAAGGAATCATAGAATCAACCAGGTTGGAAGAGACCTCCAAGATAATCCAGTCCAACCTAGCACCCAGCCCTATCCAATCAACTAGACCATGGCACTAAGTGCCTCAGCCAGTCTTTGCTTGAAGACCTCCAGGGATGGTGCCTCCACCACCTCCCTAGGCAGCCCATTCCAATGCCAATCACTCTCTCTGTGAAGAACTTCTTCCTAATATCCAGCCTATACCTACCCTGGCATAACTTGAGACTGTGTCCCCTTGTTCTATTGCTGGTTGCCTGGGAGAAGAGGCCACCCCCACCTGGCTACAATGTCCCTTCAGGTAGTTGTAGACAGTAATAAGATCACCCCTGAGCCTCCTCTTCTCCAGGCTAAACACCCCCAGCTCCCTCAACCTCTCCTCATAGGATTTGTGCTCCAGGCCCCTCACCAGCTTTGTTGCCCTTCTCTGGACATGTTCCAGCACCTCAACATCTCTCTTGAACTGAGGGGCCCAGAACTGGACACAGTACTCAAGGTGTGGCCTGACCAGTGCTGAGTACAGGGGAAGAATAACCTCCCTTGTCCTACTGGCCACACTGTTCCTGATGCAGGCCAGGATGCCATTGGCTCACTTGGCCACCTGGGCACACTGCTGCCTCATCTTCAGCTTACTGTCTATCAGTACCCCCAGGTCCCTTTCCTCCTGGCTGCTCTCCAGCCACTCAGTCCCCAGCCTATAGCACTGCTTGGGGTTGTTGTGGCCAAAGTGCAGAACCCTGCCCTTGGCCTTGTTAAATCTCATCCCATTGGCCTCTGCCCACCCATCCAGCCTGTCCAGGTCCCTCTGCAGGGCTCTCCTACCTTCCAACAGATCAACACCTGCTCCTAGCTTGGTGTCATCTGCAAACTTACTGATGCTGGACTCAATGCCCTCATCCAGATCATCAATGAAGATATTGAACAGGACTGGGCAGAAAGATTCTTCAGTTGCTCCTCAGTCTGGATCCACTAAATTATTCCTCAACATATTTTACAGATGAGAAGAATTAATAGCGGTCAAACACTAAAGATGTGGCAGCACGTAAACACTATCAACTTAATGCAGTTTTATAAACTATTATCCACGAAACTGAGGCGCAGGGATAGCAACTAAATTGGCTAAGGTCCTGCAACCACTCAGTGTCAGAATCATTTAGTTTACACACACCCCAAGGAAGATAAGTAACACCACCATCAGCTTTGCTGTTGCAAACAAAAAAATGCTAGTCAATAATGAAAAGATCAGAAATAGACACTTACTGCTCTAAATTCCTGTTTAATTTGTGATGACACCATGCATCTCCAACCACAAGCCTTATGCATGAGTGGTTTGTTAACTTTGGATTTTTTAAATGACTTCCTTTAGGAGATCCTAGGTATCCAGGCCACTTTACCAGGAGATTTACACCTTTCATTAAAACAAGCGCAATGGGCAACAGTGGCAAGAGAAGTATCATGAAAGGGCCACAGTAAAGTAACATATATATATATATAGTGAGAAAAAAAATGTTGATGCCATGGGCTCCCTCTCAGGCAGTTAATACCTGACAACATTTGCATCTTGAGCACATGCTGCACGTTCCTGACTTACAGTGTGCAACTCTGACCTAAAAGCCAAGGCTTCAGAGGTAGTGTCTATAGCAGCCATGCGTATCACACAGCCCTGACCATGCAATGAGTAATCAGGAATACATAACTCTAATAGATTTGATCTGACTTGATAGTGCTCCCTTTTTAAAACTAGCTCAAATTAACTTTAATCTCTCTACTTTGTTAGCTTGTGAGTTTTTTCCTTTACTTCCATGCTCATAGCTTTGATGTTGAAAGCAAAGGAATAAGGGCTTCCAGTACTATCAAGGTAATAGGTATGATAGAGTCAGGCTTACTACTGACTAGGTTGTTGATTAAAATGATGCAGAAGATGCTTTGGATGGGGGGGCAGGGGGGGAGAGAAAGGAAGTAAAATGTATTTCATTCCCAGAAGTGTATTTCACAAGACTGAAGGTCAATTATCCCAGCAATTTACAGCCAGTCGCAACAATTTGGCTTGATTAGAGACTACAATACAACAGGGGAGTTCTCCTCACTCAGTCTCCCCACTCTCCCTTCTTTAGCAGCAGTTTGAATGTCAGAGATGGCAGAAAGTGCAGGGCACTTATATTGCTGAAAAAAGCAGCAAACAATCATTTGTCAGTGGATCTTGGCAAGTGCACACTCAGAGAATATATGCTAACTAGCAAGCATTGCAGGAGGGTTTAAAAGCCTGAAAGACTGGGTTGGCAATAAAGCAGCGAACAGGAGATGGACACTTTAATCACCAAGGAAGTCATTTGCTTAGTCACGATTAGTCAGTTAGTGAAGGAAGATGTGCAGAGATTTGGCAGCTGAAAAAATTGTTAGTTCCATGCAATCTGTTCATTATTCACCATCTTCCTCTTTCCTTCTGCACGAACCTCTCAAAGCCAAGATGTTTACCTTTCCAAGTGTCCACCACTGCAGCCAGAAAGCAGAGCCGTGTTGCTTTTCTGCTCCTGCTGTGCTGTGCCACAGACCCAGCCTGATACCATCTTAACCACCAGTGCTGGATCTTTTCTAATTCTTCCAACTGACTGTTAAAACTAGGTAGTTAACACTATGTATCAAGGCAGGTAGTTAACACTACGTATCAAACCTGGACAGGTAAGACAAGGCTGCCAAGCTGCTCTCACCAGCAGCCAGATACAGTGAAATGTTATGAGCTTGGATGTCATTTGTATCCAAGGTGCCTGGTGCCCAAGAAGAGCATTCTCATACACACACACACATCAACCTTGAGAAGGCCGAAGCATGTCTGTGGTGAAAGTGCTTTGTCTCCTGATGACTGCGAAATGCACACACACACAATGCCTTCCCAGCCAATGGGATTATAAACCTGCTAGGCATGCCCACGTGCTAAAGGGGTGATGAGTATTTCCTATTCCTTCCTACCTTTCTAGGTTGTCAAGTGCTCACTTCCCCTCTCCTCAGAGCAACCAAGAACTGCAAATGCTTTCTACCCCAGAGCACAAATTGTTTTGAGTTTCCATTCCCCTAAAGGCATAAAGCTGTCTTTCTCCCACAGGGGAGCAGAAGGGGTTAAAAGCCCACCCTCATTCTCCTTGATGGAGGCCATCCAGCCAAGACCCTGGCAGATACATAGGAAGTGGATTATCAATAACTCTTTTTTCTACCTTCTTTCACCCTTTCTCTGTACAACATCAATGAGCTGGAAAATGAAAGGAATAATGCAGGTTTAAGAGGCCAATAATTAGGTCACAGCTGATCATCTCAGCTCAGATCAGCTGACAGCTGGTGCCTATCCTGCCCTAGTGAGCCGGGGGGGAGGGGGGGCTTTCAGGACTCACAGGTTTAGGCCAGCCTCCCCTTGGCTCTCCACTCTACCTCTTTGTTCCCAGACTCCTGAAATGCAAAAGCTGTCAGCATGAATGCAGAGATGCTAGGTTTCCATCCACAGGAGTTTACAGGGAGAAATTACTTTGCTTGCTTTTGTCCTAAATGATCTTAAATCCTCTTTCCTGCTGCCTCTCCACCACTGTGTCACACCAGCACCACAGCTGAGCTACTGCTCCATGCTTTCTCCTTCCTCCCCCAACTCCATGCTGTCCACTCCCGAAGGTAATCTCAATGTTTGCTTGTTTTAGCTTCCATAATCCTGTTGTCTTGCAAATCTTCTCACCATAATCCTGCTTTTGTCTGTCAATACAATTTGTTTGCTGTGGGGAGGAAGGGAGATGAAATGTTGCTGGGAATGGAGAAAGCCTTAACTGCTGTTTCTGAACCCTCTATCCATTTTCAAACACGCCCTTGGATATCTGGCACTGCTGTCCCCTCAGCGTTTGAAACGGGGGTCACAGCCTCCAAGAGGAAGAGTTTGCGGGGTCAAACCAGTAGCTGCTGCAGAAGTGACGGCACGCTAGGAAGGACGCGTTGTCATTCTTGCTGGCACACACTAGAGGGAGAGCAGGCAGGGGGAGCAAATCAAGGAATAGGGGAAGCACTGCTGGCCCTTGACCAAGGGCTTGCGCTGTCGTATTTACCTGAGTGTAGTAGGGTAGAAGTAGGCTGTGACACACAACAGATAAAAGGACAGTCTGTATCACTTGAACACTAACACAATGGTGATGGACAGATAAACAAACTGGTAATTGATTGGTAGGAGCGGTGGCAATTTTGTGTGTTTGCATGAATAAAGAATCTGCTTAATCAGACTAATTCTCTCCAGTCAAAACACAACATGGGCTCCAGAACTCACAGCAAAACACTGCTGCACCACAGCCAAGTTTCACGCTAGAACAAAGGGGCTACAAATTCCACTCAATTTGGATGCAAAAAAAAAAGTCAGGCCAAGTGCCCAGAAAACACTTCTGAATTCAGACAACCACTGCCTGGAAAAGGACAACAAATGGTGAAACTCGGCGATGATCATACGATTGGGAGTTTGTTCTGAAACACTTCAGACAGAGAGAGCTGAGCAAGCTGCATCTCAGGTCTGCTGAAGTGGATAGGAGAAGAGAGGATTGTATGCCATTCCAGGAGTGAAAGAAAATCAAAATCAGTGCTTTTGAGAGATTAAGAAAAGCATCATTAACACTACTTTCCTCAGCTCTCTACCTCAGGTCTCCTACTAGGAAAGGAAATATTAAAACATTGCATTCAGAATATCCCTCCCCCAGGGGAAGTCTGTCTCAAGATCTTTGCAGAGGAAAAGGATTTTTGGATTTACACTGAGCTAAGCCTGAGAACCAAGCACTTGGGATGCTCAAAGCATATTCCAATCAAGTTGCAGCTGCTGTTCATCCTGCACTTCCCATCACAAGTCTTGCTCTATGAAATGTTTTTGTCTGTTTTCCCAAAGTATATCACCTGAAAAAGTACATCCTGGGCAGCACTGCTCAAGTCAGTAATTTTCATTAGTGTTGATGTAACATTTGGATTTCAGTCTGTAAGGTTTGTTTAGAACATTAAGGGTTAAGTCAATTAATTACAGAATTCAGCTTACTGGAGATTTTAAGGCAGAACAAATACTCAGAACCCATAAATCAAACAAACCATCAAAGGTCAGACAGTATTATTTTAAAAACTTGTGGGTCCTTAGAGCAACCTGGCAGGGATTCCCAGACTAAACATTGCTAATGCAGAAACACCACAGGAAAGGCAGTAAAGACTCTAAAAAAGGTATTTTATGAAGAGGTTTATAAACTTACATAAGTACAGTGCAGGAGAGTACCTATAGTATGAGAAATCACAGTTGAAACCAATGCTGCATGACCAGGCCTTTCACAAGGGAGATGGGAGTTATTCAAAACCCACCTGGATGTGTTCCTGTGTGATCTGGTATAGGTGAGCCTACTCTGGCAGGGGGGTTGGACTGGATTATCTTTCGAGGTCCCTTCCAGCCCCTGACATTCTGAGATACTCTGACATCTGGGCCCACCAAGGCTTTGAGAAGTAACACAGGTTTTGTCAGCAACTTTATCCCACTTTCATCCACCTCTCCTCACCTACCCAGGGCTGAATTCCTGGCATTTATCACCTCACAGCAGTGCATCACACTCCATATAATCTCTGAGCAATCATCATCTAAAGATATGCAGCTCGATGTTTTATGTCTTGAATCAAATGTGGTATTTCCAGGCAAGCCACAGTATTTCACACTTATTTGCCTCAAAAGCTGGTATAGATTATCCCACCTCCAGTGGCAGGTCAGCCAGCATTATGCCCACAGCAGAGATGAGGAACCTTAGTCACAGAGCAAGGAAGCATCTTTTCCTCTAGTTACCAGCTCTGCTATAGCTGAATGATAAGGAATCATCCTTGTTAGTGATTTCTATTATCATCTACAAGACTCCCTCTGTACACACTTAGAGCTTGCAATTTTAAACCTTGTCACTTAGAAGGAACTTTTTCCCTAAAGGTAATAATGTGATGAATGACAAGAAATACCACTCCCTCTGCAGCCCAGGAGATGAATCACTGATGTCCTGGCAGGCCACTGTTCCATGCAGCCAGAGAAGCCTTACTGTCCCATTCAGGTGGTTGTGTGTGCAGACAGAAATGCCATAAACAAATCACACACTGAAATCAGGGCTCCCTGTGCTGGATGGCACGTAAGTTATACTGAAAGGGACTGTCATTAATTTAGCAGTTTAATCTGCAGATGAGTACTCAGTATCATGCTAATGTCATGCCATGCTAATGTCAAGTGCTGGCTGGAGCAAAGTATCATGGGGTGTGCTAGTTTGAAGCCGGGTAGAATGTTTTGGTGAGAAAAAGTAGATCATAGGCTGTGAAAGGAAAACAGTGGTGATGTCTACTCCCCTCACAGTCTCACTGAGATGTATGGGAACAAGAAGGGTAAACATCACTCTCACCGTTTTTTTGCTGCACTTTCTGCCTGGGCTCTGGCTGAGCTGCATCTCCCTAACCTCACCTTCCACTCACCTTTGCTTCTTAACCTCTTGGCTGAACCTCTATTCTTCCTTAGGACTGGGGTAAGGTTGAGAGGGGCAGGGGGAAGGTGCAGGGGTGGTTGAGAGCCCCTCCTGGGGACTCAGGTTTCTGGGAGGGGAGTTGTGTTTCTGTATTACTTTTACCTTGTATATTTCTGTCTATAACTGTATATACTGTAAATATCTGCTTGTATATTGTGCTAGCTGTAAATAGCTTCATTTATATTCCCAGAGCCCAACTGAGTCTAGCTGGGTATTTTTAAAAGTGTGGGGGGGGGGGCAGGGTACACCCAAACCATCACATGGGGTTTCTAGTTTGAATTGTAATGAGGGAGGCTTCCTGTTTCAGGGGGGCTTTCTTCCAGTTTTCTTTTTGGGGTGTTAGTCTTTTCCACTGGGCTGGGGGGTGCAGGGATGTTGGGGTTGTTTCATGACTGGCTTCTGTTGCTGCTTCTGCTTTTACTGTGCTCTATCTGCAAAACAGGCTAAGGTAATTGTACATCATATTATTTCCATTAAGCTCTCTCTTCATCTCATTCCAAGGTTTTTTGTGTTACTTCCCCTTCTGATCAAGTGGGGGAGGCTTGCTTGTGAGAACAGGCCATCTTAAACCAGGACAACCTACAGGGACTGCTCAAAAGAGTTGAGATAACAAGAAGTGAGATAACAAAAGGATTAAACTAAGGCCTGTTAAAAGAACTGTATATACTTTTTTTCTTTCCATAGTATGTTCACCATGTTGATGCATTTGCTTCCCAAGGGCAGCTGGGGTCAATGTGCTGAGACCTGGTTATGTGTGATGGTTTGGGTGTTACCCACCCCCACAACACACTTCAGAAATCACCCAGACTAGACTCATCTGGCTCTGGAAATTGTATGAAGGTTGTATTTACAGCTTAGCACACTATACAAGCAGATATTTACAATATATACACCTATATACAAGGTAAAAGGTAATACAGAAACCTGAGTCCCCAGGAGGGGCTCCAAACTGCCCTTCCACCTTCTCCCACTCCTCTCTACCTTACCTCAGACGTTGCCTTGTGCTCAAGGAAGAACAGAATGTTGGCCAGAGGGGTTAGGAAGCAGGTGGATTAATCAGAGAGATGGAAGGTGAGGTTAGAGAGATGCAGCCCGGAGTTCAGAGAGCAACCACTTTATCTATGTTTACACTCTAGTACTTATACATCTCAGCAAGCCTATGAGTGAAGTAGACATCACCATTGTTTCCCTTTCACAGCCTGTACTCTAGTTCTTCTCACCAAAACATTCTAGCTAGCTTCAAACTAGCACATTATGCTATATAAATCTTTATGCATTTGTACTTGATGTGCTCTTTCTGATGGTGCTTATTGCCTCAGGGGAATGGCTTGAAGCCATGGTGTTTGTGCTGGTTACTGGTGTATTATCACAGTACCACAGTATCATCAAGGTTGGAAGAGACCTCACAGATCATCAAGTCCAACCCTTTACCACAGAGCTCAAGGCTAGACCATGGCACCAAGTGCCATGTCCAATCCTGCCTTGAACAGCCCCAGGGACGGCGACTCCACCACCTCCCCGGGCAGCCCATTCCAGTGTCCAATGACTCTCTCAGTGAAGAACTTTCTCCTCACCTCCAGCCTAAAATTCCCCTGGCGCAGCCTGAGGCTGTGTCCTCTTGTTCTGGTGCTGGCCACCTGAGAGAAGACAGCAACCTCCTCCTGGCCACAACCACCCCTCAGGTAGTTGTAGACAGCAATAAGGTCTCCCCTGAGCCTCCTCTTCTCCAGGCTAAACAATCCCAGCTCCCTCAGCCTCTCCTTGTAGGGCTGTGCTCAAGGCCTCTCACCAGCCTCGTCGCCCTTCTCTGGACATGCTCAAGCATCTTAATGTCCCTCTTAAACTGGAGGGCCCAGAACTAGCCACTTGACATGGATGTATTCTGATGCAGTTGATGGGCTAGGTCTTGCCCAGAGTAATACAGGTCTTTCCCAAGAATACCACCTGGAGATCTGCCCCAAGGTTGGATAATTGTGAGTGACAGGGTGTGTGGGAGAATATGTGCCTAGGATTGTCTTCTAGCAATATGAGGAAGGTCTCTGTTCCTCTGTACTGGCCTGTGTCCCAGGAAGTCCATCAAGACAAAAAGGGCATGTCTTATTCCCCACCTATACAATCCCATATTTCAGTCATTAGAAGCAGGCACTTTCCCATCCAAGGGAGAGGATCTGTGTGTAACTCACACACCACAGCATACCCTGTGGTTTTACTTTTGTGACCTTAGGGAGGAAGTGGGATGGAAAGTCCACTTCAGTCCTTGTGGGAAGCTTCCTCCCGCAGCGGAGCATGAAAGGTAAACATCAGACCCTGTGATGAGAAGTGTCCTTGGAGCCTTGAGGCTCCCAGGGGCCTGAGCCTGTGACTATGAGCAACCCACGCACAGCTGTCAGGGGGTGGAATCTGCCCGCCTATGGGGTGGGCACGGCCCAGGGGGCTGACTCTGGCCACCCCCCCTGGGTGGGATCCTTAAGGTGTTTACTGTAAGTTAACCTATCTCTGCCTTACACTTAACCTGGAGCCAATCTGTACCCTCCACTTGTACCAATCTTGAACTAAGTCAGTTGTCTACACCCCCTTTGGGGGCTATAAAGGTCGCTGCATCGCCCTAATAAATCGCACTGCTGCGCAGAAGCCACAGAGTCGACTCTCAGTGCCCCGATCTCTCGCCGCACCGGTCTCCGTCCTCCAACAAGTCCTAGCTGCGCAAGTCTGTGAATTAAAAGGAAATTCTCCCTGGAAGAATGCTGCCCCAGTTTCTAGTGGAAAATCATCCAAAAAGAGTAGACAAACTGATACTGCTTCTGATCCTCCTGAAAGGACTTCCAAAGCACCTTCATAGAATGTGAATTATTCCAGTCAGAGTTAGAGGGACCCTGCTTCCAATAAGACAGAGGAGATGGACAGTAGGGTTTATTGGGTCAGATGGCCTGGCATGCCAGACTCACAAGAGTGTAAACCTTTAGTAGATATAGGTCACCATCTGCTTTCACGTGAAGGGGTGGAAGGAGTCTCTGAAATGGACTGCCCCAGTGGGTAGAAACAGAGCTCCACCATTTGGACTGATCCAGACTGGACTGGAACAGGGTGGAGCTCCAGAGCACCGGCAATAAGAATTCTCATTTTGAGTGAGAATGGACAGTGAATGATGTATGATATATGCTGTATGATGTTACTTGCAGCTGGGCATGATGTAGATGGTACAGAACAAGGAGCAGAGAGTGTCATGGGTTTAGCCAGTTGAATCTGATAACAATATTCAGTACCACACTGACATCATGCCAGTTTTAAAACTCAAGTGCTAGCTGCAGCAAAGTATCATGGAGCTTGTAGTTCAGATTGTAACATGAGAAGCTCCTTGTTTTGGGATAGGAGTGCTTCCTTCTGTTTTTCGTCTAGAGGTGTTGGTCTTGTCTGATGGGCTGGCAGTAGGCTTGGAAGGGGGGGTGGGGACAGTATTTTATTGCTAACTGCTGCACATTCTGCTTTTGCTGTGCTTTTTCTGTGAAACAGGTTAACATAATTGTACATAGTATTATTTTAACTTTCTCTTTATCACAAACCAGGGGTTTGTGTGTTACTTTCCCTCTCAGTTTTGGGGGTGAGAGAGGCTTGCTTGTAAGAGCAGACTATATTAAACCATGACAGGTACCAGGCCCAAGTGGCTTGATTTTAAAATGGAGCAGCTCTTAGTCTAATATTTATTTAATATTTGGGTTCTCCATACTGGCTTACTGAGAAGGATCTTATCCACAAATGTGTAAACCTGCACAGCCAGCCCCTTCTTCACTCACCCTTTACAACCTCGTGCCCACTGAGACAAAAAATGTAGCCAGTTTTGAAGTCTGAGGAAGCTCAGCTTCTCTCCTCTACTTCTTCCTCCAAAAATCACCTACAGATTACCTAGCAGAAGCTTGAATGTTTCAGAGGTTTGGGCATAATTTCCACTCCGTGGTCAAAAGTGAAGTTAAAATAAAGTCATGAGACTGAGTGTTCTGAGGAACTTGCCGTTCTCTCCTTCCCACCTAAAAATATGATGGTAAAGGAAGGAAGGTGGTGAAGTTTGAATGCATGATCATCCTGCAGGCACTCAATGAAGTGACAACTCTTTAGCCCTTAGAGCCCAGGCACACACTACTGAACTCAGAAGCTGTGAAAAATACATTCTGCTCAGTCTAACAAACACTGAGGAAAAAGGATAATTTGTACTTCTGTAATTCCTTCTACTCTAGTAGATTCTGAGGCATTTTGAAATTGATATCAAAGTTCAGTATCACTGAATACAACCTTTCCACCTGCTACAAGACACAGTAGTGCTCAGCTACAGTACATGCAAGATCAGAGTACAGCAAAGAAGTGTTCTGCCTTGAGTGAAGAATGAGTGCAAAGCAGCACAGAGATTGGTGGGTGCTAAAGGTGTAGTTTGGGCCAGAACAGAAAAGTAAGTAATTGCTACTAAAGAATTTGTGATGTTTAAGTTAAAGAACTTAGTTTTACACCCAGGCTGAGAGCAAGCACCTCAAGACTTTCTGCCTTGGATACCTTATTGGATGTTGTACGTGGAAATTGGTTTGGCCAGGCTTTTGACAGATGCAATAAAAGCAAAGCTCTTGATTCTAGAATGTCGGATTTTATGATCAGAACAGTCTGACCTTAGATCAAACAAAATCGAAGAGGTGCATCAGAATTTAACAATCCACATAGCAAAGTTTACTTCTGTTTTACAACTGCTGACACCTTTGCCTACAACGGTCTCCACTGTATCAGTGGAGCTCATGACGTTTTCGTTCAGAAAACCCTGCTGAAACCCTTTAAATGTATCAGCAGAAGATGCTTCAGGTTCACTGCTGCATTGGACTGGATATAATTTGCTCTGTAATCCACTTAACTGGGACATGCTTCCCCAAGGAAGCATGTTTACCTACCAGATTCTGCAAGGAACTGATTTAAGCCAGCAAAATGTAATGATGATAGCTACTGTTCAACCGAGAAATAAATTCTGCTCAATGGGGACAAAAGGCTTCTTGCTACGACCTGACAATTTATAATGTTAACTGAAGACATCAGTAGCTTACATTATTTAAGCATCTTTCCAGTTGTGACAAACATTTGCTCTAGGTGCAGCATTCAAGTCTCCGTTTGTGATCATACTACACAACTTGCATTCATGAAAACAAGGATTTCAGGTTGCACACAACTGTCAAACAGCTCTAAGAAATAAACTCAAATAACCTTTATCCATTAACCTCCACTTTGCTACCCTGAAACCAGTGGCAACTCAGGTATTTGCTGCAACAGCAGAAAAACTCTGCTTTCATTGTCCTGTATTTAACTCTTCCCTTTTGAGACAGGAGAGGGTGAGATGGTTTTAGTAAGTGGATGTTACAATAACAATGCCATCAATACTGCTGGGAATTTTTATTTCCTCATATCTGTGAAGATGAGCATTTACCCTGAATTCTCCATCATACCATTTATGTTGGGGCACCTCTCACCCAGCTGGGAAACAGTAATGATGACCTGGACTGTGATGGCTTATCCTTGTATTACAGATCCCAGAGGGAGCAAAGAGAAAATACAAGTGTAATTAGGAGACCCTCAATATAACTGAAAAAGTAGGTTTGGGTGTGTGGAGACATTAACAAACTAGCACATTGCTAGCTCTGATCCAAATACAGTGTTTCAGTGTTTGCTTTCCCACTGTTTTTTCTGCACTAATTCACAACCACTGTAACATCAAGACAAGCTTCCATATGCTTCATTTACTGACAGTAATTAATTTCAGCCTCTCCCCACACACACATACACGTTCATTTTATCTGACAAGCCATGAAAAGAAGTCCATTCTTAGAATACAGGGCAGCTATCAGAGGTTGCTGCTTCTTAGTAAAGAAAACCTAACTGATGCATCTGCTGGGCCATGGATGCCTTTCTTACCCTTTGCTCTTCACCTTGCACCTGCTGTCCAAGCTCAGGTCTCTTGCTTCTCACAGGCCTCCCCATACACCCAAGAACAGTTTTCAATAAAATGCTTTCTTCCAGATGAAAAAGAAGTAACTGGCTAGAGGAATGACTGAACACTTACCTCCCTGTCCAAATAATGAATCTGTTAATGACCACGAGGAGAGGAATAAATGTATTAAGAGGCTTAGCAAATCACTCAGAGAAGCACAGACTCTACCCTCCTGCTCCCCCTCGTTCACTGAGAGTTTATCCCACAGCAGCAGTGCTAAGAAATAAAAGAAAATTAAGAGAAAATACCAAGCAATTGATCCCACTTTAAAATACTTCCTTTTATTAGAAAGAAGAGTATTTTCTTCTGTGAAATCCCCTTTTTGATCACTTAATTTCATGCCTCATGCCAGCTGCCGCTCTGTTATCACTCTGTACTGCTTATGGTCTTTTGTCTAAGTCAGTATACTTCTATTAACGTTATAACTGCATCTCTAATTCTACAGTATGACTCAGTATTGAGGTAGAAGAGAGAAATAATTATAATACAGGACACCAGTGACAGAAACAGAAGACCACACAACTAAGCCAGCAGTTGAAATCCAGACAATGTTACTAGGGAGCTGTAGTCACCATGACCTGACTAAAACACACCTTCACAGAAAAGTCAGAGGGGGGAAGCTGCATACCATACAAATCCGATGAGAGACAAAAGGCAAACAATGAGAGGTTTTTTAAACTGTTAACCCAGCCTTCACCGTATCATCAAGCACTACTGCTCCCTGCAGCATCACAAGAGAGACATGGACCTGCTGGGATGGGTCCAGAGGAGGGCCACACAGATGATCAGAGCACTTCTCCTATGAAGACAGGCTGAAAGAATTGGGGATGTTCAGCCTGGAAAGAGAAGGCTCTGGGGAGACCTTATAGCTATGTTTCAATACTAGGAGGGAACCTACAGGTAGGTTATTAAGGTTATTAAGGTTATTTAAGTTATTAAAAAGAAGAGTTAAAGCCATATAGAAGTCAAAGATGAAGCCCCAAACTAAATATCCAAAGTCACTTACTACTTCTGGTCTGATCTCCTTCTATGATCAGGTGACCCGCTTGGTGGATGTGGGGAGGCCTGTGGATGTGGTCTATCTGGACTTCAGCAAGGCCTTTGACACTGTCCCCCACAGCAAACTGCTGGCTAAGCTGTCAGCCCGTGGCTTGGATGGTAACACTCTGTGCTGGGTTAGGAACTGGCTGGAGGGCCGGACCCAGAGAGTGGTGGTGAATGGTGCCACATCCAGCTGGCAGCTGTCACTAGTGGTGTCCCTCAGGGATCTGTGCTGGGCCCCATCCTCTTTAACATCTTCATAGATGACCTGGATGAGGGCATGGAGTCAGTCATCAGCAAGTTTGCAGATAACACTAAGCTGGGGGCAGATGTGACTGGGTTGGAGGGCAGAAGGGCTCTGCAGCGGGACCTTGACCGCCTGGACAGATGGGCAGAGGCCAATGGGATGGGGTTCAATAGCTCCAAGTGCAGGGTGCTGCACTTTGGCCACAACAACCCCATGCAGAGATACAGGCTGGGGTCGGAGTGGCTGAGAGCAGCCAGACAGAGAGGGATCTGGGGGTGCTGATTGATACCCGCCTGAACATGAGCCAGCAATGTGCCCAGGTGGCCAAGAGAGCCAGTGGCATCCTGGCCTGCATCAGGAATGGTGTGGCCAGCAGGAGCAGGGAGGTCATTCTGCCCCTGTACTCTGCACTGGTTAGACCTCACCTTGAGTACTGTGTTCAGTTCTGGGCCCCCCAGTTTAGGAGGGACATTGAGATGCTTGAGCGTGTCCAGAGAAGGGCAACGAGGCTGGGGAGAGGCCTTGAGCACAGCCCTATGAAGCAGAGGCTGAGAAGAGGAGGCTCAGGGGAGACCTTATTGCTGTCTGCAACTACCTGAAGGGTGGTTGTGGCCAGGAGGAGGTTGCTCTCTTCTCTCAGGTGGCCAGCACCAGAATGAGAGGACACAGCCTCAGGCTGCGCCAGGGGAGATTTAGGCTCGAGGTGAGGAGAAAGTTCTTCACTGAGAGAGTCATTGGACACTGGAATGGGCTGCCCGGGGAGGTGGTGGAGTCACTGTCCCTGGGGCTGTTCAAGGCAGGATTGGATGTGGCACTTGGTGCCATGGTCTAGCCTTGAGCTCTGTGGTAAAGGGTTGGACTTGATCTGTGAGGTCTCTTCCAACCCTGATGATACTGTGATACTGTGATGTGTGACAGTGAGTCTGTGGAACACCTAGGAACAAAAGTTCAAGAGCACCGAAGCCCTGGTTTAGGGCTCACCTACAAAGACCATCCATTTTCTTGAGACAGCCACCATTTCCTGCACTCTGCCTAGCATTTTGCATTAACACAGCCATTTTATGAGATTTCACCTCTATGAATGGCACTGTAGGTGTGCCCTGGTTTAACCCTTGCTCTCCTTCTCCTGTTGTGGGTCTGGGAAGTTGAGTAGATGAGCAAACAACAAGAGTTTGGCTCCAGCAAAGCCTTGAGGGCTAGGGGCTTAGCACCATGTGTCAGGTGTTTGTGAAGGGCAGCCTCAACGTGCCTGAATTCATTGGTCAGAACAATGATGCTAGTACCTATTGGCCAGTTTTGTTTTCCAAACGATGTATTTAATAGGGGTGACTTAGAAACCAGTGCCTTTGTGCACTAACCCTCCGACGGGAGCAGCACACCATTCGCATCTCATTAACTAGCAATCACAGTTGCCATGTGTTTGCAGCTTGCACTCGCTCAGCAGCAGCAACTCACTTCTTCTCTCCTTCCCTCTGCCCTGGAATACTTTCTGGTTTACCCCAGGATCATTATCACGAGTTTTGGAAGCATCTTTGTACAAGAGTCTTACTCAAGGACCAAAGCGTTGTGAGTACACATGCTGGAACTAATGCTAAGACTCCATAAGCGTAGTTAGAATCTCCCTGTTCTTGCATTCCTATTTTTCCAAGTTCTGATTGTTTAAACTGTTTAATTCTGTGAAACTACTTCCTGTCGACCAAAGAATCTCATGGAATTTTCTAGAATTTTAAAATATTAATAATACTAAAATAATCTTTATACAGAAAATTAATATCAAAATTCATAACATACTATTAATTTCCACCACAAGGTGTGAACTTATTCACAGTATCACAGTATTATCAGGGTTGGAAGAGACCTCACAGATCATCAAGTCCAACCCTTTACCACAGAGCTCAAGGCTAGACCATGGCACCAAGTGCCACGTCCAATCCTGCCTTGAACAGCTCCAGGGACGGCGACTCCACCACCTCCCTGGGCAGCCCATTCCAGTGTCCAATGACTCTCTCAGTGAAGAACTTTCTCCTCCCCTCGAGCCTATTCTTCATATTTGACCACTTTATGAAGAAGTAGAGTTCATCTGCCAACAGTGTAAGATCTGATAATCCAACCTCTCATAAGTGCAGCTGCAGGCAAGTGAGAATCAGAAGATACATAGCTGTTCACCCAACAAGGGAGCATAAAGATATGTCCAACTGACCCACACATATAGAAATACAAAGCCAGTTGGGTAGCACATGGCTGTAGAGAGAAAATTTACAGCCCTTTTCTGGGAGCCACCACAAAATATAGCTCATCCATGAGCATTCATCTCTTTTTTTCTGCTACCAGATACACAAGATGAAAATGCTTTCAGCCGACCAGTCTTTTACCTCCACAGTCCAGTTCCAAGGAAAATCTATTACCTGTCTGTAGAGCAAATGGTGACAATAAAAGGGCTGGATCTGACTTAAAATGGAAGTCCCTGGGCCCTCCTAGAAAACATCCATTAAGGAAAGCCTGACCTGCAATGACACAGAATTGCCACATTTTTCCTAATTAGTCAAATCAGTGCATCAGTCCCTGACTGTCTGTAACTGGATCTTCTCATCACCATTATGTTTTCTGTATAAACTACTGTATGGCAGTAGTAGGCCATGCTGGTAAGAGATCTCAAGCAGCTGCTAGTGTGGACTCACCCCAGGTATGCAGGATCAAAAGTGCATTGTTGGGAGAGAGGAAAGTGGCTACTGGATCAATCTGACAACAGATTTGCCCCGATAACCGTTGTAAAGGTTCTTGAAAATTGCCTTGTTTCTTGTCTACTAGAAAGCAGCTGATGCTCCCTCTTCATTCCTATTTTCTTCACCTTTTCTCTGCCCTTCAACCTGATCTCAATTCCACCTGCTCTGCCCATTCTAGATTTCCTCCATCTGTTCTTCTTCCTCCCATCCTTTCTTCCAGAGGAACTGCCCTTGTTTTTCTCCTTTTTTGCTTTCTTTCCCAGCAAGCGAACGGCAGCAGCGGTGACTGCTTTGCAGGCTGTGCCTCCACTCCCTCACTTCATTTTCCTACCAGTCCAGGCTCAGCGGTTCCGCCTCAGCAATGCTCTCCAGAGACTCCCACGTCAAGGAGCAGCCTCTGCTCTTACCTCTCAAAAAGGGAAAGCATTGAGAGGAAGCGAATGGCCACTGGAAGGGGAGAAATCTGTCATACTTGCTGCAGTCAGCCATTTTAAAGGTCATAGCGGAGAAGCCCTCCCCTCTGCCTGCCACCTTGGAGCTGTCACCAGTGTTGTAAAGCAAAAGCCTCTGAGTAAGAGACCAATGTTCCCTGTGAGCCACTACTTCCTTAAAATAGGACCAAGAGAATGAGTAAGCTCAGCAAGGAGGGCAAAAAAAAGAAAGGTGATAGAACAGCCAGGCTCTCAGCCAGCACTGCGCTGACAGCAAGAATGAGATATGGTAACAGCAGACCAACTATGTGCTGTATTTCTCAGTGAGTGACTCACGCCTCTAAAGAAACAACGTGGTAAAAGAGAGGACCCCATCAGCTCAGGTCTTTCCCTTCCCAGAGCTTTTGTCCCATTATGGAGACAAAAGCTGAGCACTCTGGTCATGCCCGAGAGCTGATACACACCTGGATGTATCTGTGACAGCAGTGCACACTCAGACACCTTTCTGGTTTTGGCATTACCAAGGCACTCAGCTGTAAGTCAGGCATTGCACGTACAATTATGTATAAAGACAGCCCTTGTGCCAAAAGCACACATAACTGAAACACAAAGCAGGATGCTGCAGAAGTACACACAGCAAGGACAGTGATTTCTAGCATGGTGCCTTTTCTGTACAGTGGCTTGGTTTCCATTCATTAATTCATTCTTGTTATGAACAGCAATCAACTGAAATAACAATAAAACTCACTGTGCTGGTTTGAGGCTAATTGGAATATTTTAATGAGAGAAATGAGATCATTTGCTGTGAAAAAGGAAAATTAGGTGAGGCCATTTGTTCTGCTGAGTATAAAAACATGGACACAAACATAGACAAGACAGTCTCTGCCTGGCCTCTGCTGCATTAACCCTTCAGCCTGACCCTGCACACTTTCCAACTAAGCATTCTGCTTCTTAATGCCCCTTGCCAACCTCTTCCAACTCACCCTGCACATAAGAGAGAGATCCCGAGACAAGGCAGAGGGTGGGAGGGGGTGGAAAGAAGGTGGAAGGGTGGTTGGGAGCCCCTCCTGGGCACTCTGGCTGCTGGGAGGAGTACTGTGTTTCTGTGCTACTTTTAACTTGTATACAACTGTATATAGTTGTAAATAATTGTAATATGTTGTAAATATCTGCTTCTATATTGTGCTAAGCTGTAAATATATAAAGCTTTATTCCTTAACTTCCAGCTGGCTGAGTCTAGACTGGGTAAATTCACTGGGGGGGGGGGGGGAAGCTGATGCCCAGAACCACTACACTCACTGGCAATGTGATTGTCTCATCTACTCACAGATTTACTCTTAAATTGATCCTAACTTGCAAGTGGTTCACACAGCTCCTCTACGTACAACAGCTACTGCTGTTAGGGATAACCCTACTTGTTCAGGCAATTTTTGATGCAAACTTGTTGAGTTCTGTCTAGTCTTCACTGACAAGTACTGGGATGCTCCAGTGAGTTCCTTTGGGCCAGGGAATGCTCTCACACATGGCTACCCCTCTCTAGGTAGTTTCAACACTTTATTATAGCTCAAAGACTAAAACCATGAAGAGAAAGGTATGCTGAAAACTACAGTGCTTACAGCTCAAATACTAAAATCATAGAGAGAAATATAGGACAAGGAATGCCAAGTAACTCTATTGATTAAAGAGCAGGTTATACTCACCCTTCCCAGCTGACCAGCAGAACTCCTGAGGTGTGTAGATCGCAGGGCTGGCAGGTGCATATCTTCTTAAGGTAGGCATCCCCACCAAGAACCACACCATCATGGTGGTAAGACTGGTGCCACTCCAACCCAGCCACCCAGGCTCTCAGCACATATGGGTTCAGAACTCTGTGACGTATGGCCAGGATGTCCCAGAAGGCTGAACGAAGGAGAACGGAGCTCCTCCTTTATTCTGGAATCTGCACATACCATCTTTCCCTACTGCTCATGTGCATACTCACAAGCCCCAGATCTTATCTCCAGTAACCCAGTGATTATTGGCCTGTTGTAACTTCTGATCAAAAGACATACCAACTCTTCCCTCTTACATGGGAACAGGAAGGAATGGAACGTGCAAAAAGCAGTCTCAATTATGTCTTAAGATGAAGACCAAAATCACTACATGTCCAAACTGCTGGAAACAGTGCCCAGAGTGACCATCCACAGCTCCCAACCAATAGTAGAAGCAGTCTTTAGATATGAGAGCCCAGTCTTAGCTGCATCCTTACTGTCTTAAGCTGCCTCTGACATAATGTAAGAGGCTCTACACCCCAGTGAAATTTTCACATTGCATCACTTTGTCGACTTTAGAAGACACACCTCGTGAGCTCCTCTACAACCCAAACATCAGTGATTTCTCACACATAGCAGAGCAAGACCAGAATTATTAGCTCTCAAAACTACAGCTGATGTCCAGAAAAATTATAGCATGAAATAACTCAAACTGTTCTCCTGAAACACTATCTCTTCTTAGGGAGATGCTGACCAAAAGTCCTTCTCAGCACAAAGACCTGAAAGGATTCTCACAGCACACCATACGTTAGCTAAGGTTATACCAGTGCTCAGAGGTCTGGATTACCTTCCCTATGCAGATAGGCTGCAAGAGCTGGGAGTATTCAGCCTGGAGAAGGCTCCAGGGAGGCCTTATAGTGGCCTTCCCAGTACCTGAAGTAGGGCTACAAGGAAGCTGGGGAGGCACTTTTTACAAGAGTTTGTAGTGACAGGATGAGGAGGAATGGCTTTAAGATGAAAGAAGATAAGACGTTGACTGGATATTAGGCAGACATTTTTTACAGTGAGGGTGGTGAGACACTGGCACAGGTTGCCCAGGGAGGTTGTGGATGCTCCCTTCCTAGAAGTGCTCAAGGCCACACTGGATGGGACATTGAGCAACTTGGTCTAGTGGGAGGTGTCCCTGCCCATGGCATGGGGGTTGGGTCTAGATAATCCAACCCAAACTGTTCTGTGATCAGTTTTAAACCATCATATATAGCACTGGAGTCACTTCATCCTAAGAAAATTAACATGAGAGATGAGAACATATGGAAAGGAGAGAGGGAAAAAAGGGAACAGGGGGCAGTCAGAGCTTGCAAATTATCACGGACAAAGGAGAGTCTCAAACAAGGAGTAATTCAACTGTGTCGGACACTTTTTCTCCTAATCAGACAAGAACATCCTCATCAGTCAGAGAGAAGGCACACAGCCAAGAGCAGCTCAGAGTCAGCAGAAGGTTAAGACACCAAAAAAGTGAAAACAGCTGTAGGTATTTGGGCATCTTTGGCCAAGTTCATCACACATAGAAAGGAGGGTGGCCTTCACAGAGCTAGCACTATCATTATGAAACTATGAATTCCCTTCATATCATAAACCTGTGAAAAACTGAACCCGAAAACACAAGTCTTGAGCCTATGCCCTTTCATACTGGTTGGGTAAAATTCCAATACCAGTGAACCCAGATTTTTTGAGGTCAGTGGAAGTATGACATTACCTTTCACATCTTTACAAGCTTCCTATTATCCTGTCTATTATCACCCCCCTAAACTCTCTGCAAGTTACCCTGCTTTCTTTTGTATCTGCTTATAACTGACATAAATTGTATTTCCTTTTCCCCTTGCATAGCACTGACACACATCAACAGAACTCTGTGAGAACCTCAAACTACAGCAGAAAGGAAATGCTTAGTGTTGCACAAGCAGAAACACACACACCATTGAACTCAAAACATCAGGAGGAGTTGTAAACAAAGTCTGACATATGTTGACAGAAATGCAAATAATCTGATTTGCAGAACCTGTACCTGGCCCACAGCAAATGCTAAGTGAATTTTCATTAAGAACTCACCAACATCTCCTGGAAATAAAAAAACAAAAGGATGGTGGAAACATGTCATTTATCATGCTTCTAGGTCTGTACTCTGTCAGGCTAGGCACAAGTCAAAAACAAACAAAAAATGGTATTTTCTTCAAGCAGCTTAGTCTCTGTACTTCTGATTGGTTTCAGACAATAGGCACAAAAAGTCTGATTAGTCTCCCTGTGACCCACAAAGGAACAAACTTAAGTCTTCTTACTGCTACAGAGAAAATGAAAATGAAAATTCCAAAAGAGTTGTGTCTGCCCAAAGGCAGGAGAGAAAAGATGATGACACCGTGAGAAGCTCTAGAAAAACAGCCTCCTGGCTGCCAGATACGCCAGAGCAGATGTTGAGGAGCACACAGCTGCTGGCAAGGGCCACCCTGTTGTGGCATTAGCTCTCCTCATGTGCACTAAGACTGGCCCTAGCAATGGCCAGCCTGGCTTTCCCAGCCTCTGCCTGGGGACACAGCTGCTGTGCTCCCTGCTCAGCACCCCCTGGCCCTAGGGGGCAATCATACTAACTCAGTCCTACTCTGTATCTAGGAACCTGGGAGGCTTGTGGGACAGAGACGACCTTGTATTACACAGTTAGAAGTTTCAGACTTGTGCAGCACAATCATTAAGTATGTGCCAATTAGATAATTTAATGTCAAAAGCAAGAGTTCAAAGATGAATGATTTGCAGGATTAACAGGCTGAAGGGACTGACTTATAGAGGCATTAATCACAGCTTTTTTTTTTTTTATTGCTTCTTGCCTAAATTTATCTTGAAAATGAGATTACATAAACCAACAGCACTATTTTTCCAGGGCACAACTCTCACTTAACATGTCTGAAATTACAGACCCAAGTTTACAGAATTGCTCCTGCAAAATTATTACAAATTCTGTGTGCAAAAGACAGCTGAATAGTCTGGAAGTGACTTGTGCTGGCAATTACCATGGCTATTTAAAGGAAATACTTGCTCACTGTACATGAAAATCTGAATATTGACCTAAAAACATTGATGCATTTTATTCCAAAACAACACACCTATCCAATTCTTTAGTTTCAAGCACAGCCTTCATTAAAGGTGCTGAAAAGAATAAAATGTTAGAATATAAATTTTTGTGTTGTAAATTGTTTCTTTTGAATCTACCTCTCCATATGGTAAAAAAAATCTCAGTTTTCCCATCTTTTTTTTTTCCTGTGGGGTTTCCAATTTATGTGAGTTAGAAAGAAAGAAAACAAACAAACAAACAAAAATCCAACACCAAAAATTACACAAAAACACCCCAAATCCCAGATTTCATTAGTCAGAAGGGCACTCATTCTCCAAATCTCCACTCAAATTAATTTCTTGCTTAATAGAAAAGTTTCTGCAGAAATTGATTGGGGTGGGAAAGGGATCTGTTTTGCTTTTCAAATTAATCATTAGTTTGAAGAAGCAGCAAAGATAATTCAAGTAATGATTTAATCTCTCTGAGCCAAATCTTCACCGGTTCGTGCTCAACAAAATGAACAACAAAGATTTTACACAGCAGTCTTTGGTCCATAGGTTTGATTATCAGCAGCAGCTGATCCTGTATTGCTGCATGCAAAACTACAGATAATAGAGGTAGACTATTCTTAATTCAAGTTCCTGCAGAGATATGAAGCACTGATGCTCCACGGTTGCTTCAAATCAAGCCATCCAGCTCTGTCTGGTGCATGTACTCTCACACTCCACTCCTCATGTGACACTAAATGGATCTATGAAACGAAGGCCTGCTTGATTTGCTCCTCACACCTCACTGAGCAGAGAACTAAAACCACAGACGTGGGCAGAGTTGCACTGGTATAAATGTGACTCTTGAGGAGAGCAAGGCCTCATAGTTCCCCCTTTTTCTTCCTTATAGCATGTTAAATTGATCCAGGAAGCAGTCCAGCTGAAAAAAACACCTACTGACAATTTGTTCTAAACAAACAGTTGCTGGCAGATCCCCCATCTCCAGTGGCACGTAAGTGTCTTGAAACACAAAAGGCAAGGAAACTGAAATTGAAAATTGATCTTGCTCTGGCCATGCAGGCCAGAAGAGTGATTTCCTAGCTGTGATTTTAAATAACTGTCTTCTCTCCCACCTCCCTCCTAGCCATACACATTCACATTTCTTCCTCAGTATTCTCCATCTTTTGTTGAAGAGGAACAAAGGCTTCCACTACCTCTCGCCTTCCTCAGTCTTCTCATCAATATTCTATTACCAAGCAGGGCTTTAGCACCTTTTTTTTTTTTCCTTTAAATCAATAAGAAGCAAAACAATGAGAAGGAAAAATTAAAATTCCCAGCAGATAAAGAAAAGAGTCTTTAAAAAAGCTAAAGACCGGCAGCTCACTGGAGTGTCGCACACAGGAATACATCTGGTCTCGTGTTGTCATAAAGGTAAACTACCTGAGCCTGCCACCAAAGACAATCAAAGCAGAAGAGATTACAAACAGTGTTTTTTGAACTGGTCATGGATGGTTATCACATGGACACCATGATCTTGAAGAGAAAGAGTTTGTAATGCTTGGCCTCTGGGTAAATGTGGCACTGGCGAAGCCCCGTAAGTTCCCAGCAATGACTCCCACACCAGCTCCCAGCTGGAGGCAGGCGCAGTTAAGGAACTTTACAGCTTTCCTGCTATGGAAGTGCTCCTGATCCTCTCCTAGGCCCAAACTTTATCTCACTGGCACATCCACACATGCTGCAGGCAGAGTTCAACTACACTGAGGTACACACAAAAATGGCATATATGGGATATGCCATACTTAATATCTTCAAATGTATATTCACACATGCATTTGAGAAGATCCTGGAATTATCTAGCAAATGAGTATGAAAAGCAAGTTCCCTTGAGATTTCCAGCCTGACTTTGTATGACCCTGAATATAACCAAACACCAGACAAACATAGCATTTGCTTTGCTAGGACTATGGTCTAGTTGACTGGCTAGGGCTGGGTGATAGGTTGGACTGGATGATCTTGGAGGTCTCTTCCAACCTGGTTGATTCTATGATTCTATGATTCTACTTGATCCCCAGTGAAGTAACTTTCAGAAGCTTTCCCTGCTTGCTCTAGACCCCCGTTTGGCTGCAGTTCTCAAAAGATGTTTTGTGAGGAAGGCCACTCAGAGTTAGAAGGAATGAACATACAGGAATGCTAATAAGACTGAAAATAATTAAATCAATCCTGTCACTCATTCCTTGTAAAACTGCAAAGCTAAAATGGACTAAATATGCTTTGAATGCTACTATTTTTCTTAAGGTACACAAGTTTTGTTAGCCAATGCAAAAGACAAACAGGCAAATTAATTTGGGTGTGTCTCATGCAACACTGATGACAGCAAACAGCACTTTTTGTTAAGTCCTATCACTGTTCTGTTATTACAGATACTTCTTCACCATCAAAGGATGTTTCAAGAGAAACAGCTGGACAGAGCCACTACATGGCAGTGAAATGAAACAGCAGAAAACAGTTCCACAATAGTCAGGAGAAACAGCGTTTAGAACTAGAATGTACAGTCAAATCAAAAACAAAATGAAAGGGAAGAGGAAATTCTCCTTTTTGACTCAACCTACTTTTATAACTTTGGGCAGCACACCCTGAGCTTGCTAGCAGGCAGGAGAGGAACAAGTTACAGGTCTTGTACCTGCCTCAGCACAGACGACACCTCCATGCTCTGTTGCAAAGCCCTACTTTACTGTACAGCATTGGGCTGCACAGGTTCTGTCAGAAAGGAGGCAAAAGAAACTCCATCATCTTTTAGGCCTTTGGTTTATATCTTACTTCCCACATAGAATAACAAAGCAGCTCATAGGGTATTTCCAATCTTCACCTACTCCTCTGGCAGTTACTCAAGACTGCTATGTTATCACACCAGGAGATACATGCACATACTCTGGCAGTCAGTAATAAGCTGAACAGAGAAGTTACCTCTCAAAAAAAAAAAAAAATATATATATATATATAAAAATGAGAAAACAAGCAGCAATAGACTTGAGGAAACCACAGCATCACAGTCAGTACACCCTCAGGAAGATAACTATCAGACAAAACTTACTTAAACTAAAATAAATTCCCTTATTATTCCCATTCATTGTTCATCAAAATCAAAATAAGAGTGTCCTTAAAATCAGGAAAGATTCTATTTCATCATTATATTTCAACACAGTAAAACTTTTCAGGGGACAAAATAATCAGTCAAACAGAAGACCTCTAAAGATAGTGTATGTGTCAGCATGAGAAAACTCAGGTGACTCAGGAGAGAGCATTCCTTCTGAGAGGATGCCACAGATCGTCTCCATGCAGTGCTGGAGAGCACGGTGATGTTACAGGAGGTGAGTTCTGCATTTCTGTTTAAGCACGAAGGTTCTCAAGCATTTGCAATGAAAGAAAAGCTTCTCTTTCATCAGTACTGCTGTAGTGCACAGTGTGTTCTTTCCACTTGGTGGTGACATGGTCTTTCAGGTACAGAAAGATGACTCCTGCATATATATCTTGTAAAACACTTTGGAACTATTTGTACCATAGAGGAAAAAGGTATTATAATACTGAATTCTTGCTTTAAAATATGCAGTGAATTTTATGTGTTTATGTGGGACAAGGAGATAAGGAGCACAAGAACTTCAGGACAATGCGCATTTAGTTCACTCGGTATTTGTAAGTCGAATCATCAAAACAAGAACAGTGATGAGATTAAAACTTTGTCCTATTCCTGTAATGAAAAAATACTCTGATATTTCCTAATCTCTTGCATTTTTCCACAACTTCATAGCCACCTATCATTCCAAAGCTAGAGATCTTCCTCCCAAGTTGCCCTGTCTTCCTGCTCCACTTTTCCTATATGGCTAGCATAAAGGACTTCCTTTTTTTCTTCAGGTGGCATACACACAGCAACAGAAATTCCCCACAGACCTTTCAGAAGCAGTGGTACCAACATCTCGGTTTAGCAGCTGTACTAATCAGAAAGCAAAGTCATTGAGATAAAAGGCCCAGAATTCAGCACTTGTCTCCCTGAGTCTCCAAACCTCACAGGAAAGCAAGAGGAAAAAGAAAGGGGCCAGTAACCATGGGTACACACTCTCAGGTTAATCTCAGATGGGGAGGGGGAAAGCGCTTCTCAAGATTAATAGCTAAAGTACTCAGGGATTAGAGATTAGGAGGAGAATCCTGTTTGCCAGGATTAAGAGGGCTGGGTTCACATGAAAACCTCAACTAGTGAATTGCTTCCAGCAAAACAGTGGAGTTTATTATTATAATTATTATTTTATTCTCCTCCAATAAATGAAAAACATCAGCAGGAGGGCAGCAAAATCCATCAAAGGTTTAGAAATGAAATCTCTGAGGAAAGGTTAAGGGAATGCAGTCAAGATAGAAATCGGATATTAAAAATAAAAATCGGCCCATGTTATTAGCAACATGGCAGATTATGCAGAATGAGAGATTTAGGGAAAAAACACAACCTTACTTTCTAGAATCCTTTCTACGTGGTCTATTTCTTTACCCTTAGCTCAGCTGGAAGCAAGCAAACTTTCAGAAGGGCAAAATTCACCCCTTTTTTGCATGGGAGTAAAGTCCTGATTGCTGATAGTTTCTAGAGTGCTTACTAAGAGCCTAAGTTCAGCATTCAGTCTTGGTTGCTTGTCACTGACAAGCAAGTAAGGCACCTACTGAAAGTGTACCTGAGGGAGCAGAAAGAGAATGGGACTAAGAGAGAGAGAAGAGACGTTAGTCCAAAACATCAAAGTAGGTGTTCAACATTTTGGTTAAGCAGATTGCCTGAGATAATTTTCAGTAATGGAGCCAGGAACAAACCTGGATCCACTGCAGCAACACTGTCCAAACTAGGCCCTGCCTCATCTGACTGCAGCCTCCTACAAGTAAGAATGTATGGCCTGGGAGAGAATTTTTTTTATTATTATTATTATTATTACTGTTTTTTTTAATAGCCACACAAAGGTATTTTAGGAGAGGTGCACAAATCAAATATTGCTAATTCATCTTCTCACATTCTTCATAGCCCAGAAACAGCTCCATTAGCTCAGCAGACCTGCCAGCCAGCATATCACCCACCAGCATGAAGTTAGCAAGAAACAAGGCCACAACATAAACCTTTAAGCAAGGACCATGATACTAAGTTACTGGCTACTGGAAAACATGTTTCTCCCTTGCAGCGTAGTGCCACTGGCCATCCACACGACCAGAGCCCCTCTGACGGACTGTGTCAACAATGCCTCACCTTGAGGCTTAGCACTGATCTTCTCAAGCACTGAGGGAGAACTGGGAAACCTGGTTAGTCTACCACATTTGGCCTTTCAGGTACCCCAGGAGCTGCAGCATTGCCATACTAACGTACAAAAGAACCTCCTAAGAAGAAATCCCAGGAGGCTACACATAATAATGCTATTTCCAGCAAACGCCATACAGAGAACTCAAGGGTTGTAACCTGAAGGAAACCAGAACAGGCACTGTCTTGGCTGTTTGCAAGGGACATTTAGCTGCAATGCAGACTAGGATGGTCACTCACCTGCTTTAACAGGAAGCTGCAAAACCATCTGCATACTTGCCCCTCAAACCACATTCACAGGCATAGATGAAAAACTAGGTCCATCTTTTACTGAGGAAGATCCCAAGGAGGAAGCTTTTTCTGCTGCAGGTAATTTGGCAATTTTATTAAATTGGTTGTGTACAAAAAAAAAAAAAAGGTTATTTATAAACCAAATCCTTGCTTTGTCTGATGCCAGATGGTGTCACTGCCACACTTCTGAGCACAACTGGCAAGGGACTCCCAGGGGAGCAAAGCTCAGGAGGCTGGGGCACCATCCAGGCCAAGAAATCAGTTTCCCATCATTTATTCCTCTGAATGAGTCCTGGTGCTTTGGGGCTCCCAAGACCAGTACAGCAGCAGGTTGACATCAAGCTGATTCACAGGGAAAGGAAAGTGCAAGCACAGCACAGGTGAACTGAATTTGTACGTGTAGATAGAACTTCATTAACATAGTGGAAGCACCGCTGCCTCCTCCCACCTCCCTGCTATTCTTGGAAACTAGATGACTCACTTTCCTGACAAAACCAAGTCTAGCTGGCTCAGTAGCCCTGACCCTTTTTTGTACAGCAAAGGTCAGGAGCTGGAATTTGTTTGACCCCTTTTCCCCTGCACTCAGGTAAGTCAGCTGTGTCTGCATGGGATGATGGCAACACAACTTGCCTAGCACCAGCAGCATTTCTTTGTGAGCAAGGAATGCTACCATCAAGTTTCAGAAGGTCTGTATATGAGGTCTATGGCCTACCTGCTTTCTTTTCACTGAATAAAAGAAAACTCAAGGGTACCAGAAGGTCTAGGAGGGAAAAAAGTGGAGGAATCTGTAAGGCAATAAAGTAGAAAGAAAAAGCTAATTTGATGCATACAGAAATGGCCAAGGCACACCAAAGATTCTCCAGTATCAATCTATGGGCAAATCCTATCGCAAATACTCTAATTCTAGGCACCATAACTCAAGGAACAAGAAAGAAAAATACTGGGAAAGATCAGAAAAATGCAGAAATAAATAATTAATAAGTATTAAGAATCAGCTAGGTTAAAAACAAATAGAATACAAAGCAAACAGTCACGTTGAGGAAATGTGATGGATGTGTACCTTTGCAGGAAAAAAAGGAACACTGAACCAGAAAGTGTATGCATCATTGCTGAAGGGAGAAACTAAATTATTAGATACTTAAAAACTTCACTTTACCAGCATTTTGATACTCCCTTACAAATAACTCCATGCCCTTCTCTTTTAGTTTGCTTTCACATCTATTTCTGTTCCATCCCTACAGGTACAGCTTCCCTGCTGCCACACGCTGCTATTGAGTTGTGTTTCTCTTGCCTCGTACAGCAATACTCATCTCTAATTGTGCTCCTTCCCACCCTTCATACATTCATTCACTCTTTCCTTGCAATGCAGATTTCTAGTACAGGTTTGAGATGAAGCTTTCCATTACAAAAGTCTGCAGAGACAGGAATGCCACTTCACAGCTCAGACTGAAAAACTGATAGTGGACAGTGATGTGAATGGTATTAGGATTTCATTTAATAACACAAGCACACGTTGCTAAGATGCCATCATTCACTGGCATGAAGATGTTAACCACCACCAAAACTTATGTGTTGCCATTGCCACTGTAGTGACAGATGAAGCAGCAGCACAAGCAGGGCAGCAGCAGAGGTGGCAGAGGTATATCAGTCCTAATATAGCCTTGTGCTATAAAAACACACAGAAATATTGCTGTGAATGGAGAGCTGCCCTGCCTACCATAATCACATAATTTGGCTAGAGCGAGGAAAGCCAGGAAAATGAGAATCAGCTCCTGACAAAAATAAACAAAGCATAAAAGAAAAATGCCCAAAAAACCTCCCTTCAATTGAAATGGTCTAAGGAGAAAAGACAGTAGATAGCAGAGCTCTATGGTTTTGGCTGAGAAGAAAGTTATTTACAGCAAGGTCTGGCCTCTCAGTGCCACCATGTAATTCCAGGCAATTGCTCTTTCAAATAGATCTTTTCGGAGAAAATCAACAGTGGCTTTGCTTTCAATCTAGTGGAAAATTAAGTCCTGCAAATGTGCTGCATAAAGCTGCAGCAGAAAGAACACTGTGCACAGGGGCACATGCTCTCAGGTGGAGACAGGTGGGCTTGGTACTGATATCTGTCAGGCCTTCTCCACATTTCCCAGCTTTCACATCATGGAAACACACACTGGATTTCCTGTTACTATTGAAGCATATCAAACACTGTGACAGTGATGAGTTTCCACCAGCTGGGTCCTATTGCCCACATCAGTCCTGTATCTCTAGGAAAAGTGCCATCTTCAAGGCTCTATAAAGCCATAAGCTTCCTCAGCAAGCCCCTCAGGCATGAAGCATACAGTCTTGTGAGGCACATATATCCAGAGGATCACCCCAAAATTCACCACTGACTACACCACACATAATTATGCCCCACAGGCACCTTCAGTCAACATTCAATATGCTCAAGTATCTACAAGGCTGATTTCCAAGGCTACAGTGACCAGTACTGCTCTCACCAATACTAATCTGCAGATCTCCACTTCTACAGAAGTCCAGTCCCACTAGTGCCCTGTCATTTGACAGCAACACACATCACCTTTTGAATGGTTTACTTCATTAACATCATACAGACTACTGTAGAAAATTATCCCTGAAGTAGTTAATCCAAATATTCCACCTAAAAAAAAATTTAGGAGAGTGAGTATTGAAAACAAAACCACTCTTAAATGCCTATGCATGGCTTTAGGCTGAGAGGCTACACCATTACGCATGGGACTACAAAGACAGTGCAGCTGGTCCTTCACATATGCTGTCACTCCAAGCTGGCTTTGCTCTCTGTCCCATGTGCTAACATACACACATGCATACACACGCACAAGAGTACATGGAAGCATATAACACCACCAGCAGCATTAGTTTCAGGCAAAGACTAAGAGAAATATAATTTCAGACATCTTCCCAGGTAAGTCAGAGGGATAGAAAGTAGAAAGCAGAGCTAGGCTCTGGAACATCTTAAATTAGCTCTGATACCACTGCACTGTGAACGCTTTGGTGTTAGGTTAACTTCCACCACACATTTCAGCAGAAATAATTGTTAACCAACATCTTCCTTGTCTTGAAAAACATTGAAAAATAATGAGGCAAATCTGGAACTAGGGACTCTAAATTAAGTTAAGATTAAGACAGACTTGAACAATCCTTTTTTACCATTTTAGGAATACTGGAGCATAGGTTTGGAACCTGGGTCAGCAATGCATCCAATTGTACATTTCAACAAATGTGTAGCTTGGGCTTCTCAGGACACCTCTTCCACTCATGCCCAAAGTTCCAGGCCACAGAATGCTTCTGATGTCTTACAGCAAACCACTTCAAAAAAACTGTGACCTGTCACTGTAGTATGCAAGAACAGTGGATATTGAGGACACCGCCACCAACCCACCTCTCTGAGGCAGTGAATATGTTAAAGAGATGCCTCCTATAATCTTCTGAAAGACACCATGACCATTTCCAGTAGAAGGTGATCAAAAAAACAAAGCCTGACAATCTGACCAGAAGGAATTTAATTTTCTCTCCTCAAATCTGGCAATTCACTTAATCTTGACATTGTGAAGGGGAAAAGAAATCTGGCATCTGGGATAATACAATGACAATGCAAGCGCTGATAGAACTGGTGCAGCCTACAGGCTATCTCTAACTGAATCTAATCTGCACTGCTTCAGAGAAAGATGAAAAATTAACAGCCAGAAGCCTATTTACACAAAGGTAGAAAACATTTCCTGTCATTTCTAGGCAACTCGACCAGTAAAGCCCTTTTATAGGATAAAGCACAGACCTACTGACTACAAAGCATTAGAAACCCTTTGGACTCCCCAGTGCTGACACAGGACTCTGAAAACTGCAAAGCGCCCACAGCTAGCAAGATCTGTTCAATGGTTTTTCCTTCTGCAGAAGACAAAATAATTCAGCACAATGGAGTAAATGCAAAAGGAGTTTCAAGAAGCAGCAAGTACAGTAGCTTCTGCTAGGAAAGTAGAGATAAAATACAATTTTAAATGTATCAGCAATTGCACCATCAATTCAGACTTGCTGGCTGTTTCACCACCACATAATATGGTCATTTAAGATACCACAGAACCAGTAGGGAGAACTCAGTATCTTCTCTAAAAGTAAATACCTCTGCCACGCACACATTAGAAGATGCATCAGTATTTCTTTGTACAAAACATTTTTAGCTCTGCCAAATAGTTAAGATTTGATGTATAAAACCTAGCTTCTCTGACAGCCTCCACTTAAGGACTCGTCTTCCCCGCAGCCATTAAATACGCCACTAATCAGCATACAAAGCACTAGGTGTTTCAGAGAAAGCCCTCTTCCACTCTGAGTCTCCTGCAGGTGCTACCAAAACAAATTCTGATACACTCTACACATGCATTTGTCCTCCCTGAATATTTAGTTCATTAGCTGGCACAGCCGCTGAATTTATGTGATTTACCAAAAGTATCAACAGCATAACAGAGTGAAGCCAGCACTACATAATGAATGAGATGTAAGCCCTTTCTGGAGCAGCACTGGGAAAGAATGCCAGGCCACAACAGCTCTCCCTGACACTTGCTTGTGCAGATTTCTGATCTATTCCTGCTCCCTCCCTTTGCTCTCCTCCCACTGCCCCCCAGAGCCAATTTCTTTTCAGCAGTGCTGCTTGCAGAGCACTGCCATCCTCCAGCCCCAGGTGCCTCGCTGTCAGGCTCTTAAACCTCAGCACTCTGAAACAAGGGAGCCCAAACAGCATGGGCCTCAGGGGAATAGCCTGCAGCTTTATCTCCAGAGCCACACCACCCTCTAAAGCCTGTGCACGAATGAGATAACATCCTCCTGCAACTGAAGGATGCCCCTTTTAATCTTATGACTAAATATCCCCGAAATTATTATTCAGAGAAGACACCTCAAGATAAATAAATTTACAGCACAATTTATGGCCATTGAATCAGCCACTACATCACTGGGCACACAGAAAAGTACTGTTCAATCTTGGTGCCTTGTTCTCCTCCTAAACAAAGACACAGCAACTCTCTTCACACGGTAACATGCATCTTAGCGCATTTTACACAACTACTAGAAATAAAGGGTAGAGACACATAGTTATTTAACACATCACCATAGACAGAGGACCAAATTTCTACCCTGGATGGTGATAAAGCCAGGACAGTTTGGTACATGAAGCTACATAAGCTTGTGATAATAAAAAAATTGAAAGAAGCAAGAGCAATGAACAGAGTACTATTTTTAAGAAGTTTCAGCTGAATGGTTTCAGGGAGGCATAACATTCAAGGCTAAAAATCAAGTCACAAGCACTGTTCCTGCATCACTCTCTTGGGTTCCCTCTTCTCTGAAGGAAACATCCAGCAGTAGTGCCAGGATATTAAATTTGCATTTTATTCAGTGTCCAGATCCAAGCCCCAGATAATCACCATACTTAGTGTTTTTACAGAAAGCTTAAAACCTTAATGGCCTGAATCATCAGAGCGTTACTTCACTCTGATGCTAGCCTAAGTCTAATGCTTTTAGCAGTTACACTGGTGGAAAATCAGGGATGTTTTGAATGGCCTATGTCTCTTATACAACTGCTATGTCTCTTCTAGAGGAAGGGATACAGGAACAGAAAGATACAGGAGAAGCTCCTCTCAATATGTGCTGCAAGTTAGTTATAAAACCCCCCAGGTCTCTGGATTCCAAGTCACAGCTACTGGATTGATTAACAGAAAAATCCACTCTCTCAGTGCTATGCAAAATAACCACCCAAAGTGATTGATTGCTTGCTTTCCCTTTCCCACTACCACTGCAAACAACTGACCCATCTGGAAAGCAGTCTCTCACTGCCTCAACATTGGCACCCACTTTGGGTACTGATGACTCATACATGACACAAAAACCCCTGGCACAACAAAACCTAGAAATTATTCCACCCCACACTATGCATCAAAGGCAACTCACAATTTGCACCTTGACCTGCTTGCTTCCATTGCCAGAAAATACCTTGGTATGCATTATGCATTTTTCACACCAAACCAACAACTAAGCAAGATCCAGACTCCCAGTAAATGATGGTAAATTATGCTATATTTATGGTGAAGCTATCTGTTTACTCCTTGGTTGGGCAGATCCCTAAGTCCTGGCTGTGACAAAGTCCTGGTGCGAGATACTTGCTTTTTATGGTTTTTGATCATCATGACACAGGCTAGGAAGTGGGATACTTAAGCTTGCCAGTATGGTGGGAAAAAGAGGGGTCACTTCAGGAGGAAGACTCGCAAATAATATTTAGAAGGTGAAGAAACAACTATGGAAAAACTTACTCAGCTGTAGTTTCCAAGCAGACTATAGCCTCGCAAATACTTGCTACACTACTGCCTCATTAAAACTCACTTTAGAAAGCACAACAGTAATAGAATTTCTCTTCCCTTGGAAGTGTTTATCAAAGTGCAAAAAAATTGGTAACCTTTGTCCTGGTTTGAGGCTAACTGGAATATTTTCATGAGAGAAACTAGATCATTGGTTGTGAAAATAAAATAAAGATGATGTCTGTATCGTTCATTGCTTTGTTGAGAGGGATAAGAAGTATCACAGTAGCATCACAGTATCACAGTATCATCAGGGTTGGAAAAGACCTCACAGATCATCAAGTCCAACCCTTTACCACAGAGCTCAAGGCTAGACCATGGCACCAAGTGCCACGTCCAATCCTGCCTTGAACAGCCCCAGGGACAGCGACTCCACCACCTCCCCGGGCAGCCCATTCCAGTGTCCAATGACTCTCTCAGGGAAGAACTTTCTCCTCACCTCCAGCCTAAATCTCCCCTGGCGCAGCCTGAGGCTGTGTCCTCTCGTTCTGGCGCTGGCCACCTGAGAGAAGAGAGCAACCTCCTCCTGGCCACAACCACCCCTCAGGTAGTTGTAGACAGCAATAAGGTCACCCCTGAGCCTCCTCTTCTCCAGGCTAAACAATCCCAGCTCCCTCAGCCTCTCCTCATAGGGCTGTGCTCAAGGCCTCTCACCAGCCTTGTTGCCCTTCTCTGGACACACTCAAGCATCTCAATGTCCCTCTTAAACTGGGGGGCCCAGAACTGAACACAATACTCAAGGTGTGGTCTAACCAGTGCAGAGTACAGGGGCAGAATGACCTCCCTGCTCAAAACATAAACAATGTTCTCTCACTTTGTCCTGGGACATTGCCCTGTTCATTTCTCTGTCTGGTCTGTGGCATTCCATCTTAGCACCTTAACTCCAATCTGCTTTGATATCTCACCTCTAATTTTGGCAACTAACATGTAAGCTTTGCTGGCTGCTGCTGGCTTCTGCTTTATGTTTCTCCATCTGAGATAGAGGGAACAGAGTGGGGAGGGTGGGTGGCTTTGAGCCCTTCTGGACAGTCTTCTCTGTTTGGGAGGGAGTTTAGATTTCTGTATTATTTCTAACTTGCATGGAATTGTAAATACTTGTATATATTGTGCATATATGCTTGTAAATTTTGCCATGCTGTAAATACAGCTTCATCTTACTTCCAAACCATCTGAGTTAGTCTGGGAAATTTCAAATAGTGTGGGGAGACAGTTCCTAATCCACCACAACCTTAAAAAAAATTGTTCCAGTTCTCTTCTGCATAATTTCACTTAAGAATGGATGCAGAATTCCTCTCAAGCCTTTGAAGAAATAAAATAGCTAGTGTGAATAAGTATCTATTTTTTCACTTGCTTATAGCTCTCTAGGGAAAAACTGCTTTTGAGTAGTCATTCACCTTTTCTTTTAAGTAAAAAAGAATAGTGAAAACATTTTTGATTGATTATTTTAAACACTAAAATGAAACACAACTCAAAACCAGAATCCATGCACCTATGAGTATTTACAAAATATATGCCACCCTTCTGGGTAGGTACTAGAGCATGCATACATCAGGTTGTCCTGAGCTCCTGTTATCAAAGATAACACTGAGGCCTGCACTGTTTTAAAAGCTCCAACCTGAAACAGTCATATAGCACCCACCTTCTCACATAGTAAGCCATACTTATCCATGTAACTGAACTTTTCATCCGAAGAAAGAAAAGGCAACTTAGAAATGATCAGAGTTTTCTCTAAAACAGAACTCCAAAGGAAAATGGAGCAATCCCCTCATCCAGATCATCAATCAAGATACTGAACAGGACTGGGCCCGGCACTGATCCTTGGGGCACACCACTAGTGACAGCTGCCAACTGGATGTGGCACCATTCACCACCACTCTCTGCGCTCGGCCTTCCAGCCAGTTCTTGACCCATATCAGAGTGAATATGTCTAAGCCAGGAGCTGCCAGCTTTGCCAGGAGCTTGTTGTGGCAGATAGTGTCAAAGGCTTTGCTGAAGTCCAGGCAGACTACATCCACAGCCTGCCCCACATTCACCAGGCAGGTAACCTGATCATAAAAGGAGATCAGGTTGGTCAGGCAGGACCTGCCCTTCCTAAACCCGTGCTGGCTGGGCCTGATCCCTTGGCCATCCTGTAGGTGCTTTGTGATGGCACTCAAGATGACCTGATCCATGACCTTGCCTGGCACTGAGGTCAAGCTGACAGGTCTGGAATTTCCTGGTTCCTCCCTCTGGCCCTTCTTGTAGATGGGCATCACACTGGCCAGCTTCCAGTCTTTGGGGACCTCTCCAGTGAGCCAGGACTGTTGATAAATAATGGAGAGTGGCTTGGCCAGCTCATCTGCAAGCTCTCTCAGCACCCTAGGATGGGTCCCATTCAGCCCCATGGACTTGTGAGGATCCAAGTGACTCAGCAGGTCTCTTACTTCTTCCTCCTGGGCTACAGGGGGACTATACTGGTCCCTGACTCCATCTGCCAGTTCAGGAGTCCAGTTGTCTTGGAGACAACCTGCCCCATTATTGAAGATTGAGGCAAAGGTGTTAAGCACCTCTACCTTTTCCTCACCCTTTGTCACTATATTCCCCTCTCTAACTAATAAGGACTGGAGGTTGTCCTTGGCCTTTCTCTTGCCATTAATATATTTACAGAAACATTTTTTATTCTTCTTAACAGCAGTGGCAGCCTAAGTTCTAAATGGGCTTTTGCCTCTCTAATTTCTTTCCTACAAGACCTAGCAACACCCTTGAACTCTTCCTGGGATACCTCCTCTCTCTTTTTCCAAAGGCAATACACCCTCTGTTTTATCTTTAATTCCTTTAGCAGGGAAGTTGCATGTCATTTCATCGTTAATACAGCCATAATTTGCACCTCCCCATTCCCCATATTCCTTCTCAGCCTGCTTTGCATAGTGCTCTATATTAGACCTTGCAACACATTTGTGAAATACATCATGCTGTTGTCATGACTCCCACATTGCATGTAGGAGTCAAATGACTTGCCCAAGACTGCAGGCTCAGCCACCAGAATTGCTTTTGCAGCTGAAGAATGCCTACAGCAGTGGCCTCTGCAGAACCCACACATCTCCAGGATGCCAGCATTTTTAGCATTTCTGCAATGTGCATCAGCAGTCAGAGAAACCAGAGGCCTGAGATTTTAAATCTTACAAGCAAGTGAACTGGAGTGACTTAACTAGGGGCACTGCTTTGAAAGCAAAATTCCCACTGAGATCAGTGGGGTCAGGATTTCACCTCTGATTGTATAAGGACTGGCTGAGATGGAGTAAATTTTCCCCCTAGCAGACCTCATAGTGCTGTATTCTGGTATTGGCAGCTAGAAATGTGGTTGGTAACACCAGCGTTTTGACTGCTGCCGAGCAGTGCTCAAACAGCATCAAGGCTCTCTCACCAACATTCCCCCTGTCTCACCCAGCAGGGTGGCAGTGGCCAAGATCTTGGCAGGAGATAACAGACAGGACAACTGACCCAAACTCACCGAAAGGGGGGAGGGTGTGTGTGTGTGAAGCGTTGTTACGATGTTTATCTTCCAGAGAAATGGCTGCATCTGTTGAAGCCCTATGTCGTGGGAAGTGGCTGGACATCACCTGCTGATGTGAAGTAGAAAATAAATCTCTTGCTTTCCTTTGCCTCTGCATGCAGCCTTTACTTTTGCTTTATTAAACTGCCTCTACCCTGACTCATAAGTTGGCTTGTTGTGTTGTTTTTCCACCTTATTTTCTCCCGTTTCCACCCTGTCCTGCTGAGGAAGGGAGTGACAGAGCAGCTCGGTGGGCACTGGTCTCTAGCCAAGGTCAACATGCCATAATGATACCTAAAGTCACATCAGCTATCCATCATGATATTTTTTGCACCAAATACGTCATACATAGGCACCATACAAGGGAGCTGTGAATACAGATAGCTTACAGTAGCACAAACTACTTCAATTGGTTTGTTTCATCCTTCCTGTGATGGTTTGGGGGTTACCCCGCCCCTCCCACACTTTGTATTTGCCCCAGCTAACTCAGACGGACCCTGGGAATATAGATGAAGCAATTTATTTACAGCTAGCAGAATTTACAAGCAGCTATTTACAATATATACAGTTATATACAATTATATACAGAAATATACAAAGGATAAACAATACAAAAGCACAACTCCCCTCCCAGAAACCTGAGTCCCCAGGAGGGGCTCTCAAACCACCCCAACACCTCCCCCCAGCCCTCTCAACCTTACCCCAGTCCTCAGGAAGAAAAGAGGTGCAGCCAAGAGGTTAGGGAGCAGGGTTAGTAGGAGCAGGGTTAATGAGATGTGACCAGGTCTAAGGCAAAAGCAAGAATGAGAAACAAAATGGAGAAAAAGTCTTTCTTCTTCCCAAAGTTCTCAGCGAGACTGTGAGAGAAGTTGACATCAATTGTTTTTCATTTCACTGCCTATTATCTAGTTCTGTTACCAAAACATTCTAGCTTGCTTCAAACTAGCACACTTCCTCATAATTTATTTTGCAGTTGTCTGCATATTGCTGAGTCTTGTTTTTCCTGATGAGGTAGTGGAGGCATTGAACCCCACCTCCATTTCTATGTGTAGTAAGCAGTAGCATAAGACTTCCCCTTACAGAGCTTTCTGTCCATTGGCTGAATACTGGTTTAGGTAGTTGTGGAATAGATCACATAGGGACACCTTCTTCCAGAAGGCTCACAATTGCTATAAATAAAAACTATGTGGTCCAGTTAAACTCTGTGTATTCTCCACGTGCTGGGTGAAGCAACAAGTCTGTGAAAAAGGATGTCATGGTTTAGTAGCTAAGTCCCACTGGCCAGCCAACAGTCTGACTATGTAAGATCATTTGGGTCACATGATGACTCAATAGCTGGGTTACTTCACTATGTCAAAAATAAAAGTGAGAAGACAGGACAGAAGAGGAAGATGAGGAAAGCAGAATGTACATGCTGACAAAAGGCTGAGCACATAGCCTTCCACATGAGAATGGTCCAAAACAAACTCAAGACAGCTTCCTGCATGCTGAGTGGTAGCATCTTTCTCCAGATAAGCAACTGTGAGACTGTGCCTCCCCTGAGAAACTGACAACTGTGCCAGCCACAAGCAAAGGAGTGCAGGATGATAATCGTGAAAGTTCCATGTTGGAACCTGTATATATGACAGTGATGCCTATTTGTTTTTCTTTAAGAAAGTAAAATGTGTCTATGTAAAACCACATCTGTTGTCATTACAGGTCCAATTTAAAGAAGCCCTGTCAGTTTGAGAATGGAAGAAATCCAGAAACCTGCTGGCAGCTTGCTTGTTGTCTCTCCATATGTTAATATAATATGCAGATTAGATATTACTGCATTTAAACATGTTGGAAAAAAACAACTGGATCTTGAGCATAGCACAAAAGCCTCAGAAATGCCAGTATTTACTACAAGAGGAATGAAACAAAACAAACTTTAAAAGGTCCTGCTTTAAAGGAGATTACCTGACAAGTTTTTTGGTTGAATGCAGCTGGATCTGACTGTGAATTACCATGTGATTGGCAAGATAAAGCTGCGGTCACCAAAGTGCAGAGCAACGCAGCTCCTCCTAGTAAAATCCAAAGAAAACTGCTGCTGAAGGACTTTTGTGCCATTTGCTTTTTTCCTTTTCAACACTGACCTACAAGTGTGCCATATGCACCACACTGCAAGACACTCATTTGGGAGCCACTGTCAGTGTTTTAGAGTTTAAGTCTGAGAAGTCAGAGAGGATATAGTAGCTTCATGTATAGACTGTCCATGGGAGCACAGACCAATCACACTCCCATTTAGCTTCAGCTATAAACCCCAAGACTACTTCAGGAGTTGCAAATCATCGAAAGAGCTATCCTCATAAGCAATCAGTTTGTGAAATAAATGACATCTCTTGCTGATATTCTAGAACAATATTTAGAACAGGTATTGTCCTAGAATGGTATTCTAGGATAACACCTAGAACAGACCAGAAAAATGCCTTTCTCCACCCAATTCCCTTTAAAATAGTTCTGCAAATACTGGCTACAGCTATTAACATAGTTCTTGAATGGGTAACCTCCAAAACCTGATTCTAGAAGCATTTCACTCTGAATCAGTAATCAAAGCAATACCTTTGCATTGAACTTGGTACCAGTCAGTCCTTGCTCAGTTGTCTAATCTTAAACTGTATAGATTGCAATCACTAGAGGCAGTAGTATCACATGGAGAGGATACCCAGGCAACAGGCAAACAGGGCTTTCCCGGAACACTCCTCAAAGATCTCATGAGCAACAAAGCGATTTTAGATATGCTGGCTGCTTTCCAACATCAGTAATTATTTCCTTTGAAGTTAAAATCAGATGGGAAATCTTTCTTCGTTATTTTTCTCAACTGCTTAAGTTGAATTAGTGTGCAAGCTAAATAAATTGCAATAAATGCTCCTGCCCACACAATTCTGAAAGCACTTTGGGATCCTGAAAGATGAAGGATACCTAAAAACAATTGTGGCATGTCCACTAAGGCACAGTTGCAATGAGTACTGCAATCTTTTCATGTATTCAATAATAAGCTGATTTCCTCCCTGGAGCTGATTTTTCCCTTGTGCCAAGGCCAGTCTCTGCATTCCCTCCATGTGCAGCAGTAAAAGATTAAATTGCTCTTGGTGCCCAGCTCCCACACCAGTTCTCTAAGGATCAGACTTCAACATTTTATCATTTGGTTCAATGGTCTTTCTTTGTGAACATCTAACCAGTGGAGCCATGAGGCTGTACTCAGTTCAGCTCTAAAATAACTTATTTGGTTTAACATCTCAGGTGACTATGGAGCAATTCACAGGTCTCTGCTGGCAAGTGGAGGTTAACCTAATAGCTGTGTGTCCAGGTTGTAGTTGGAACACAAATCAAGACAGTTGGCTAAACCAGCTAGTAGGAACTCAGTACCATGATGGTGCCATGACTGCTGCATAAGGAAAGGGCTGCTGGGGCAAAGGATGATGGGACTTGGAGTTTGTACATTGACATGAGGCACTTTCTGTTTCCAGTGCTTTCTGGCTTTTCTTCCACTTCCAGGCTTGGGGGTGTTGCCCTTTTCTATTTGCTGGCTGCTGACTTGGGGTTGTTTTCTCACCTGCTTGCTTTTGCTGTGCTTCCTGTGGAATCCAGTATGTTTTGCATTATTCCATGAAACTTTCCTTATCCCAACCCACAGGGCTTTTTGTTTTTCTTTTGCTCCCAATCCTCCTTCCTGTCCCACCAGGACAGCAGTGTACGTTGTGTGTGGGATTTTCATGAGAGTGACTGGGTTAAAACTCAGCTGCTGGCTGAGTCAAAACCATAACACTATGAAACCACGCTGAATTGTTAACCAACATATGACAAAAGAAAATACTATTATCACACCCACCTTACTTCAACACAAAAAAGAACTCTAAAGCATAAAGGAGTTCAAATACAGCAGTGAAGGGATTTTTTTTCCCCACCTCATTTAGTCTGTACAAAAGCAACCTCCTTCCCAATCCTTTCAACAGAGCTTCATAATATGGTAACTTTTCTGGTCTTTCTTTTCTCCTGGTTCTTCAACATTAGATTCCCACAATGGCCCTTTCACAGGGAACATCTCTCATTCTGGGTGCTTCTTGCAGCAGCATGCACAGAAGTTGCACAGGAAGCCAGACCAGTCCCACAGGGACTGGGGCAGGGAGACGGGCAAGTCCTGGGCACAGCTTGCAGGCAGGAAAGGAGTCACTCTCGTTTTGACACTAGATATTAGCTCTGATCTGTCATGCAGGCTGAGAGACACCTGAGAAAACCACTTAAGTCACAGCCAACTGCCACATAGGGCAATGTCCCTTCACCTCCTGCAACAGCAACTGTGATCTTCACTTACATGAATCAGGGCTGTGCCTGGCCTCAGCAGTGCTATTCTGCTCCGCAAGATGCTGAGGGGCACTGAACACCAAGCAAGTTACAGCAAGTACTAAAAGAATGACAGTTGAAGACAAAACCCAGCATGTTAAGATATGGACAATCCAGCCTTCATCAGTACTGCAACACAAGCATTGCTGCATGGAAAAGTCACTACAAAGTGGTTGCTGTTTTGGTTTTGGGTTGTTTGCCTTTTTTTTTTTTTTTCCCCTCTCACTGGTTTCTCATTTGTCCTCTTACAGCCCACTGAATATACCATCCTTTCCCTTGGAAAAAGTTCCCTCTGTCCACATAAAGGTCGTCAGAGACAGGGAAACTGACAGGCAGCTTTTGTATGAAGGTGTGCACAATATTACCCCTGCATTTAAATGCACAAAATACTTCAACTTCATGGAAAGTGCCTGTTTTTGCCAGTGCAGGTAAGCAGTAGTACTGAGCTACTCAAAAGCATCTCAAAAAGTCAGTGAAGATCTGCAGTGTCAATAAACTCTTTCTGACCCCTTCACTCACAAATGGCAGATCTGCTGGGGTGCTCCAAACAGATGGGCTGTGTTCCTAAAGGGCATATAGGCAACAGCACATCTCTTGCTTTCCCAGTTCCCCAGTAGGCATTGTCCCTGCTTCCTGATAAGAAGTCTTGCCTGAAAGGCATGACAGACTGGTTGGTGTGAGTGTCCTTGAAGTACCTGGCCAAGTTCACATACCCACCCTCAGCCAATGCTTAGCCAAGCTGCACACACTTAGCCGTTTAAATTTGTCTCATGAGTTGCTCCATCTGGTCCCCTAGGCAGTGCAATGAAAGGCTCCCATCTTGAGTTTATTTCTCAAGCATTGCACTGGCATGATGCCTCATTCCTAGAAAACACAAGGCCTTTATGGACCTAAAGGATAGGCACCCTAGAGCAGCAGTCCCAGTTTTAAGCACAGATATCTATCTATGTACCATCAAGCTTCACCAAGGCAACCAAAAGAAAGGACATAAATTATTGACTACTGGAAAGTGGTAATTCAGCAATAAAACACAACACTGTCACTTAAAATATGTATTAGAAGTGATTTAAATGAGTTGATGGAATGTGACTTGCCATGCTATTTGAATTCAATGCACTGGGTAAATGAGTGTTACTGGAGAAGAAACAGGGGCTACATTATCCCCTCTGACAGCTCCTGAACAATGTGTTTTGCTACTGATGCCTCAGAAGGGAATCTAGATGTCTCATTCTTCTCTATGTATCATAAACTCACATAAATTTCTCTAGTTGGCTACAGGAAAGTAGCATCCAGACTTCAGTTCCCTCCCTGCAAACTTGCATTCTCTTGAATGAACCTCCCACAAGTGAACAAATGAATGGGCAGCTAGCCCACCTCTGCAAAACGTGCTCTGGCTCCATGCATGTGCATGTGGACAGATGCTCCCAGCACACACCTATTTAATTCCTTAACTAGGTTCTCCCTAGCGTGACATTACCGGGCATAGATACTGTGTGAACTGGAATACATTCTCCTTTATGTCTGAACACAATGGGACTTCTGCATGGTGTAGCATGACATTTTGGTGAGACACCAAGGTGGAACCACAAAGAGATTGCTGCCCTGAGATAAATTTGAGGTTGTCCCAGTTGGATTGCTTTTTGGAGGGGCAATGTTGCACAGGTATGGCTTATATTGCCTTCATGTCAACTAGTTTGTTGACCATTTGTTGCTCAATCTGACCTTTGTTCCTTGACAGGACATACACAACCACCAAGTCAACTGACACCCTCAACAGCGCAACACCCCTTAGAATCCCATCCTCATTAAGCACTGGAATCAACACTGACTTATAAGATGAGCATGCTCTGCAAAATTCAGTGGAGCCCTTCATGAAATCAGCAGACCCTTGCAAATAACCAAAGATTTATTTACCAACTTATCCCATACTCTTAGAACCAGCCCCTCTGGCCTACTCCCATTGGCATTGTTGGTTATTTCATCTCAGTTTCAGATTAATTAAGCAGTGGACTCCTTAGTAACATAACAAGTCTCATGGTTTTCTTTCAAAGAGCTTTTTGGTATTTTAATGCATACTGCTATGCTTGGTTTCCTATTATTACATCTCACTACATCCCTCCAAGCCCTCTACAACTTACTTGAAAAATCCATTGTAGTACTTAGAATTTCTTAAAGGTCTCCCAAGAAAAAGACCTCTGCTTTGCTCCCAGTATCTAGCAGCTCCACATCCTTCGGTGATCTGGCTAAGGGAAACCAATTCCTGGAGAACTGTAATACTTCTCACTTCCATGCATATCTCTTCCCCTAGAAAGGGGATCTGGGACACTTGTAAGCTTCTGGGGTGAAATCCATTGGAAGATATTCAAAACAGATTCCTCATTCTGTTGCTACTGTAAATAAGAATCTGACTACCACAAAGTTTTCAGAGTACTGAGCTAATGATACTCCCTTCTTCCCAGAGACCACGCCCCAGGGAGACACAAGAAAAGGAATAGGCAACACATTCCATATCCCATACAGGTGATAACCCAATTTATCTTGCGAGTGGTTGGAATGAAGCAAGTTTAGGTAGCTGCAGAGAGACAAACACTTTGTCCCAAATCTCCACACTAGATTTCTATAAAAATCAAATTTTGCCTGGCTGTACAAAGCTTTCGCATCCTTGCTGCTCAGAGATGGAGCAGCAGAGAAAGACTGTTCCTACTTGTAGCAGGTGCCTCTTTGCATTAGCTGTAGCAGATTTCAGTCCCTACAGGAATACAGCTTCCTCCCTCCCCACTGGGAGGATTAACACTTGTGCTTTCTACAAGCAACTGCTTGTCTTGCAACTCTAAAATAAGCACCTTTGAGGTGCCTACAGGATACACGTTGCCTCTGGTTCCCTGCACTCTTGTCAAGCTCTCGGGGTGATGCAAGCTGTCAGCCACACGATCCTGCAGCAGAGGGGAGAGCAATGATGGTGCTGTCCATAGAGAGTGCAGGTTTGCTGTAATTGCCTCTAAAAGCAAATTCCACTGAGTCCAGGAGAGCAGAGAGCCAGGCACGTGTCTGTGCATACTCACACAGACGATGTCTTATTCCTTTCAGCTTCTCCTGTGCAAGCTTACTGACCTCCTGAAGTATTAATGAATTCTTCCATCACCTTCTTGCTCTGACATCTGCTCAGGAGAACGGATGAGTAAGCAGGTAATCCAATTGGGCAAGAGCAATGCAATGAGCCAACTCTCCCACATGACTGTGTTACTCTATTGCTCTTCGGCACTGCCTATCCCTAAGGGCCCAGTACTCCAAGAAAAGCTTTTGGGCTTCCTGCCCTGAGGATGATTGAACAGACCTCCACCCCCAGCTTATCTTATTGCTTCTTTAAGGATGACATAAAAGGGTAATTTATCTCATTTTCCAAGACTTCAACATTAAGAAAGCAAAAATGAAACCTCAATATCTCTTCCTCTTCTCATCACTTTCTGTAAAGCAAATAAACTGAGAACTGCTTCCTCCCCACAGCAAATCAGATCAGACAGATCAAGAGACCTTCTAGACAAATCGTATCCAAATATCAAGCACTTTCAGCAAAATAAATTCTCAGGTATGCTTTTAAGAGTTAAACCAGACAACAGTATTAGATGGTTGGGAACAAAAGACAGAAAACATCCATGAAGTTAATCCAGTTCATGTCAGGGCTAGGACACATTTGCTCTGTAACATGTTACTGACCAGATCTTTTATCCAGGTTTGATTTTAAGACATCAAGCAACTGACTGTTTATTAATCCCCCCCCAAATGCACTTAGATTCAATTAGTATAAAAATTAAGACAATTCACACTGATTTTCAGATTAATTCTAATTTGTCCAAAGATTTTTGTTACCAATACTTAACTTTCAGTTGCACCAAAAAAAATTCTTCCCCAGTTTAAGTACTTTTTATGCTCTGTGTTTGACTTTCTGTGTTTTACAAGCTTTCAGTGGAACACCTCACTGTAGGAAAAGCAGAGACTTCTCTCCCACCTGCACCATCTTCCAGTCATACCCTATTAGTAAAGGATCTTCTAAAATGAAGATCCAAGAGTTTGAAGGAAAAAATCAAGAACACACACAGCCTTTTTGTTGTAGTTCACCATGAGACTGTGTTCATTTCTGTATGGCTCAAAATAGTAGCAGGTGCCTGTACTGGTAGCATCTGGCAAGAATGATCACAAAAGTTCCAAAACACTCACAAGAAGTAAAGAAATCTATAGCTGCCTTCCTCAATCTCACTCCTTGCCTGCCTTCTTATTGACTTCTGCTGTCTGCATCTGCAATTTGTAGCTACCTGTCTGCTTTCTTCTCCATAAAGGTAACTATCAAAATAAGAGAGAACCAGGGAGAATGTGAAGCAGTGAGCTACTCTGAAGGCCTGCAGCACTCTCTTGTTGGAGAGATGAAGAGAGGCCAATAAGAAAATGCACAACACAAATTTCTCTTGCTTCTATGAGAAGCCAATAACTCAATGCAAATAAAAAACCATCGATCTTATCTCCCTTCCATAAACGCCTACAACATCCCAAAACACCTCCATCAGCCTAGCCCTGCAGAAAAGTGAGGGGGGGAAACACACAAACAAAACACAAAACCAAACAAAATCCCAACAGCAAGATCCTAGTTGAAATCTTGAAATTAATACCCTCCCTGAAAGAGAAGAGACAACATGGTGTTGGCCTGTGTACCCAGGATGTCATTAACCTTCCAGGTTTAGATATGTAAGGAATAAGACAGTATCTACCTTCACTCTTCTGATAATTTACACTGTCAACAACTTTTTTCTTTCACTTTTCTTACTCTTGTCTTTCCTCTCTTTCCCTAATGCAGAATGCATGCCTATTAACACACTTCTACACATAACTAAATATAGCAACCCAGATATATTAGGTACATTTTTATGAACAGAAAGACTAAGGAATGAAACCAAGTGACAAGCAAAAACATGTTGGAAATGCTATGTCAGCATAATTCTAAGACACAAAAGGGTTGGCTCGAATTCAAGTGAAAGAGGAACTATGTAAATATAAATGCATACACATATATACACTCTCCAAGTATTTGACTTTTCTCTGCCTTTTTCCTTTTCTGACCCTTTTAATTTTCTGTTGCTTGACACTTTCCTCCTTGTTATTGAAGAGCTGCACTTACTTTGAGAAGGAAAACGAAGAGAAAAGGATAAGCTTTTTGTCTGTGTATATACATATATGTAATCATACACACATACACAGGTTTCTCTATAGGTGTGTATAAGAAAACCCACCACACTTGAACTAATCCAGTAATTACTATGTATGTTTACATATATCTACATAAATATACACAACCCCTCCTCTGCATACAGATTTAATATTGATCAAAATGAGAATGAAAAAGCAGCAAGAGAGAGCAGCTAGGACAAGAAGCTTCCTGGGACTGCAGCTGTAGCCACAGGGTGGGTGAGTACCATCCATTATGCACACAGCAGAAAGCCATAGGCCCCTGCTGTAGTGCTAAGCACTTCCAGCCTGCTAAACACCTAGGAGCTTTTGCTTGGTGGAATCCAAAAGACATGGAGAGAAGGCTGCTCACCTTCAGGTGAACACACAATCAAACAGGCCACTGTCTCATCGAGATCTGAAGGCTGGAAAACACCTCCAGATTGACAGTTCAAATGCCCATGAGGAGCAAGGGGAAAAAAAAAGAAAGAAAAATAATTCAAAGCAAATGAGTGAAATTGATAGAGAACAATATCTGCCAAAATGGAAAGCATTATTGTGTCATTACATGTACCTAAAAAAACAAATCCCTCATGGAGTTTTGAAAGATGTGCAGTTTCTTCCTCATTGGACAACTAAGAGTTGTCACTAAGGTTACTTTCCTAGTGCTATGAAGAATGTTTTTGTAAACTACACATATGTATATATATATTTTCAGTTACATGCCAAACACACTGATTTAATGCAGTAATGCTCCTTTAACTTGGTATTGTAACACAACAGTTAAACGGTTCAAGTCTTGCAATCATCATCAAACCTCCACATTTTCATTCTAATACACAAATAAGTCTCTTTAAAAGCCAAACCAAAAAGATTATGTCCAACTCTTCCACAAAAGCTATACCAAGACTACATAATTTGTATTTTGGTTTGTCATTTAAAGCTAATTTCCTATAAGCAAAGAGAAAAAAAAAAATAGGGGGAAGGGGGGAGAGACACAAAGAAAACCTGAGTTTCAAAATAATGATAGCTTTGTTACAGAAAGACCAATTGAAATGTGAAGTCTTCCTGCAGAACATGGTGGAAATTCCTTTGCTTGACTCACTTGGCACAGGATGAAGAAGTGCTCACACAGACTAGGAGTGACAAAGTGAATGGCAAATTCAGTCTTACTACGCATCTTCTGTTCATCTATCTACAGCAACATGAAGCAGCTGTCTTCCCCCAAGCAGCACAGGAAACTGAAGAATCTTTTTTGCATATAGAACCATCTTGAGCCACACACTGTAGTCAAATTAAATTAATGAGTCACACTATAACACCAAGAAAAATCATAGTTACTTCTCCCTATAATGACCTCGATTCCATTCATGCAAGAGAAAATGTTCCTAGAAGGAGATGAAAGCCTGGATATGGACAAGGGAGTAGAAATAAACCACGTAGGATGTATTGGCTTGGTACACCACCAACACATGCTTGCACTCATCCAGTCCTCCAGAATCCATCAAATTAATTTAAGAATGCCAGAAGCCACCATTCTCATCTTGCAATTTGAAACAACCAACCAGGATCTCCTTTGCTGTGAAGTTACAGCATGCTGAATGTGCATCCCTGCAGCTTCCCCCCAACATCCCAGCACTGCTTACTAAAAGAGCTTCCACATACCAGTCAGACAATTGCTTAACAGAAATCTTAGTAGTAGAATCTTCTCATCTGTAGGGAAACTTCACACAAGAACACTAAGTGACTTGGAAAGAAACTTGAAGTAACTTTAATAAGAAAGGCAGTTGCCTTTTTTTTTTTTAATGCAACAGCCATTAGACTGATCCCAGAGTTTTGACAGGCTGAGCAGTCCTTTTGAAAAGGCAACACCAGTGAGAGGATTCAGCAACAGCAAAAGAGGCCAAACCAACAGATAATAAACTAGTTATGTACAAGCTTTTAAATCAGGTCCTTAATAGGACATATAATTACAGAAAGACTCAATCCAAAGGTCTCAAGAGCCATCTAATTGACATGACAAATGGAAGATAAACTCCATCTTCCTAGTCCAACATTCTGCCCACTGGATGGCACTAACTTTCCTCTGAACAATGTTCCTGGCTTGGCACTGTAGGTCATCCACACATATCATTGTGTAGGGGCTGACACTGGGAGAAAACTTGAGAAGGTTGTACAACAGTCAGTGAATCAAAGAGTCCATTTGACATCTATGTGCACACATAGACACACAATCCATTTCTTAAGAGTCAAAAAAATGTTAGAAGATAATTTTCTGATCAATGAGCTGCTTTGGGCCTTGTTCTGGACTCTCTTAAGAGCTTACACAACATATCCTAACCACTCGCAGCGAGAGCAGTGCTGAAACAAGGGTCAGGCTGGAACATAAGATGCTGTTTATCTCCACTATCAACACCTCAAAGCTGTTCATTTCCCTCAGAAACTGGACTGAAGTAAATTTGAATGCCCTAAAAAAGAAGAGGGGGTCTTACAACCGGTTCACAAATTTCTTGTTCTTGTAACCATGACATTTTCCTTTCTCTCTTTAAAGTATTGTATATGAAATAGTATAATATGGTCTCTACCTCGCATCTTTAAATTTTTTATCCTCCTTTGATCTAGGCAGGAGAAAGAAGGACAAAAATGTTTTTATTTGAGAAGAACAAGATTTCCATTTCCAATTAAAAATAGCCCCTTTAAAGAAATGCAGCTGGGTGATTGTTGGACAGCAAAGTGGACAAAGATGATAGGCATAACACCACAAATCCACTGCCACTCTGATGGATTTTCAGAACAGAATACTTGGCATAAAAATTGTTTTTCAGTACCTCACCCCTCTTTCTCTTGATTCTCTTTTGTATCTTATAATTTTACCATAGCAAAATAAGACAAAAAAAATTTAAAGTTTCCTTCTAAACTTTTTCTGAATTATTGATCCATTACTTCTTACATTCCTCTTAGAAAATTAAGGGAATATGGGCAATATATGTGTGACCTAAGTCATGTGGTTCCTTAAATTCCACATCTTAAAGTCTCTATAGATCTAAAGATGCAATTACAAGGCTCCATATTAACAAGGTAGGGAAATAAATTTAAAAGAGAAGTGATATCAGAAACTCTTTTCATAGCAAAAGGAAAGTTTGTGTAATGTAGGGAAGTTGTTTCATATAAAACAGAGGTCTTGTGTGGCTTTTATTCACACAAAGACCAGATTACATGAAAGCTCTTCAGCTGTTCTGCTACTTAGAGAATGCTGGAGAATGTAAAAACAAAGCCATGTAAACCTAGCATTAATTATTGAAGAAATAGGAAACCATGACATTATTTGCACAGGTACAGGATTTGACTGTTTCTTGCTGTGCTCCAGAAAGCAAGCCCAAGTCCAGCAATATGCTGCCCGTTGACCTCCTGATAGCTATGGAAATACTAGTCCCAGACTTACAAATGCTCTGAGGCTAGGCAAGTTGGACTTGGCATCTTACCAGAGACAGGAGCTGCACTGATACAGATGATATACCACAAAACAAAGACCAACTTATTACGGTCATGAACTTTGTGGAAAAGGTGGCAGCAACAAGATGCAGATGAAGGGGAGATGGCTTTACATTTCATAGTATATTACCAAAATCTGGCTGCCTATCCTGTATTGGCTTCTTTGCTGCTTTTGTCCCTTATACTATTAACCAGCATGTGAAGCAGCATCTTTGCTTTTGCTGGGGATGAGTGAGTGGGATTTGCGTTCTGAGCATTTCCAGAAGAAACAAGCTGGGTGACTTCCATCAGAAAGGCAAATACAAGAGAAGCATGGTCACACCTCCAAACTATATGCCTCATCCCTAGGTTCACACTACTGTAATGAAGGGGTAATTAATTGATTCTGAGATTATATTTTCCAAAAATTATTATTGCTTATTAATTTTTATGTCCAGGAATCTCACCTCCCGACCACTAATTTTAATAATAAATGGTTCTTTGTATGGTCATGAAAACATTATAAAAATAATAACTAGCTCTAGAAATAACTAGCAAAAAATATATAAACATTAATTGAACTGGAAGAGAAGATTCTTGTGGTCAATAGACTGCTTGCAGTTAATTATACCACTCATCCATGAGATGGACTCAAGGAGCTCCTTTCTACTTATGGCAGAAGGCAATTGGTGAATTACAAGTATTTACTCATAAAATATTAGTCTCCTGACTCATGGGGCTAGCTACAGCTTCAGACAGTACCCCAAACACTTTCAGTGACAGTCTTGTCAGCCACTGGGACTTCTGATTCTTCACAAGCTACATAGGGTGCTGAGGAAAGGAGGCAGACAGTCTCTGACCTAGTCCTGATTTCTCTGGACAATCTGTGTTTCCCTTCCCGGGCTCCTCATCTTGGCAGGAGAATTTCAGGTGTAGGCAGGATGTCTTGCAATGTGCAGTTGTAGCACGGATGTCACACTGGCCATGCAGGCCAATTGCATGGAGGCATTTGGAGCCTGTTCCTGGTAAACTCGAGGCAGTCGAGTTTCCAGGCAGTTCATGATACAATAAGGCAACGAGGCAGCAGGCAGCAGCAGGCATGAATACAACAGCAGAGCATGTTGTGTTACCTGCTTATCTCTTTTTATCAATACAGCCTGACATTAATGGGCCTTTGGACACAGAATAGCCAATTAGAATGGCAGTTAGCCAAAGTTGACCATATTAGGTGAAGTCATAGGTTGTTTTACCCAAATTTGGGAAGAACACAGGCCTTACACAAACTAAGAGTGTGCACCTTATTTACCACAGAATGTAAACAGGAGCAAAACAATTCTGGCAAGCCAGAGTCCTTAGACTCAGTGGTTCCAGGTTCTTTGTCCTCTTTCCCACAGTTGCTTCTCCCCAGAACAGAAGGAGGGAGAGTAAAAAAACTTTCTGGGCAAGCCAGAACATGTATAAGCCTTTTTTGGCCTATTCAGGCCTACCATGACACCTACAGATGTCAGGTTTATTTCCAATTCCCACTGTAGGCTCCTTATGTGTGGATTACATTTCCTCATTCTGGTTGGGTACAGCACCAAGCTCATCCATGCATGACACTCTCAGCCACACCTCCAGCACTAAAAAACACTGGTTCTCAAAAAAATATGTTTCACGTTCTCCTGTACCAGCAGCTGTAGGAGCATGAGTGACACAATGGAATCAACACAGCAGGCTCTGGGTAGGTAAGCCAGAGGCAGTGAGGCTGGACCACTCCCCCCACTCCTTTACACACCACTCTCACCGTTACCAGTTTGTGTCAGGAATACATCTGATCCACTGACACATGAAAAATAAGAGAAGGAAATAGTACTAGCTGTGTGAAGTCAGAAACACCTCTCAGACCACTGCATGTCACTAATAGCTCAGGACAGATCTTTGCTTGCTGATCTTACCTCTTATTCAGACACAGGCAGAAGTACAGTATCTAAAGATTATTTTTGTGTGTCACAAGAGCCCAGCCCAAAGTCTAGTGAAATTAATCATAGTAAGTAGCCACTGAACGAAATGCACATCCACTTTAACAAACTTAACAGTCTAAAATCTTGCCTTGGTCTTCACAATACTTGAATGCATCATGGTCTATGTTTGGCAAGTTTCCATAAATTCATTTCTAGAGGAAATAAAATTAAAAATCAGAGTAATACTTACCTATATACTTCAGAACAAGATTGAAAACCTCAAGAAAACTTCAAAATAAACACACTGCTTCTTAAAACACAGAAGTCTAAATACACCTAAGAAGAAAGGAGCAGCAGAGACAATCTGTGACAAACAGACTGTGACCCCCGTTCTCCACCCTCCTGTGCTGCTTATGGGGAAAAGGAATTGAAAATCAGGAATAAGGCTGAGCCTGCAAAGAAGGGAAGGGTGGTGGAGAAGGCGTTTTAAAGGTTTGGTTTCATTGCTCATTATCCTACTCCAATCTGACTGGTAATACTTCTTTTTTTTCTTTCCAGGTCGAGCCTGTTTACCCCATCACAGTAATTGCTGAGTGTTCTCTCTCTGTCCTTATCTTGACCCATAAGCTTTTTCTTCTAATTCCTCTTCCCCATCCACCATAGGTGGAAAGCAATACAGAGGCTTTGGTGGGCACCTACATCCAGCACTGTCAGATTGTGGGATACACACCTTCAGAGTAGGTCTGCAAAATGGTAAACAGAAGGAAGGCCAACAGCATCAACCACTAAACTGAATCATTTCAAGTCCAACCACTGGTCACATGAGCCAGACAGTCCCATTCTTCTTGAAGTGGCTCTTTCAGACGGGCTACAGGCACATGCAGGAATCATTTTGTTGGTCCTTTTAAGGTCACCATCTCAAACAGAAGCTCTAGGAAAACCCTTTTCCATTGGTGAAATCAAGCCAGAATTTGGGTTATAAAAATTCATGTAGGTGAGGAGTAAGGCAGTTTTACTACTGCAAGAGTACAAATTATGCTTCAAGGCGTGGGGTTGCACAATGTCTACACTGCTGTTCCTCTGATGTGTTCTACCTGTCCACCAGTGGCAGCTGCCCTTGTCACCCAACAGCCAGCGTAGGAGGCTTTCACTCTGATCTCCAGCTGGCAGGATGGTTAGAGGTCCTTCACTGAAACGCTAAACCCAGACTGGCAGAATTTCAGAGGGAGATGAAAGCCAAAAATCATTCAGATTTAGGCAGTTATGGACATTTTTCCTCAGTTCTTTTTGTGAGAAAGGACAAAGAGGCAAATTTTCCCACAAATGAGGTGGCTTTCCTCTAGCAGAGTCTCTAAATTCATTGATTCTATGGGCACAACAAAATACCATTTTTGTGATTTCAGTGTGTCCACTTCCATCTGAGCAGAGAACGTACTCTCCATTTCCTAGGTTTTACATAAGCTGCAGGCTACTAGGAACCTAATAACTGTGTGTTTTCAGTTTTGTTTGCTTTTAATCCTGATGGAATTTTTTGGTCATGGCTCATAAAGTCCTTTAAAAGCATGTGAAGTAAAATATGCCACAGCCTCAGTGGGTTGTTATGGCAACTGGAATATTCAAAGTTCTCGGGAACTAAATGTCTCCTTGATAACTTAGAGCATTTTTATTTTTGACCAGAATGTGACTGTATCCTCTTCCACTCAGCTCATTCTTTTTATCTTCTTGATGCCCAAACAGCCAATACAGAGGAGGGAAGAGAATTGGCTGTTTTATCTCGAAAATTCTACGAGACTCCCATGTCCAAAGATAATTAAGGTGAAGTTGTAACCATACAAGTTCATCAACATCCCTAGTTCTGCTAGTCTCAAGATGTTGTCTCTCGGAATAACACAGGTGTATCAAAATGCTCATAGCAGCCAAAACAACGTAAAAAGTATTGAGATTTTGTGTTCTGCTCCAAAATCTGTCATAGTTGGCTAGTGAGGAGCAGTAGGCAAGTAACTAAATCAAATATTTACATTTTTACCATTTTCAAATGGCTCTATTTTGCCTTTCAGATTTGATTCACATTAGCCCTGAAGCTTGGAGGAATAAATTATCTACATAACCTAGGAACCAAAGCTAGAAGTGTGACTGCTCAGCCACCACACAAAAAATCCCAAAGAGGGTCCACTGGTCATGCCACAATGACGATGCAGGTTTGATGCTGCTTTCAGCAGCTGTCTTTAATCTCTCCACATTTCCAATTCCCATCTTCAGAAGGGCAAGTGACACCCTCAGTCCTTGTTGTACTAATTAAATTGCACTTCCTTACAGAGTGAAAGAGTCAAAAGCCTTCCTCTCCTGTTTATATACTGAACTATAATTCAGTGCTAAGAATATCTACTAGTTCAGATGAATTCCTGTGTGAAAAGGCCTACACCTACTCACCTTGAGTCACTTTAATTAAAGTGAAGCAAACCATAACTATAAACAATTATAAGATCACTCAGCTTTCTAGTTAGCAAGTATATAAATACTCCTGCTTCTGTTTTACTTCCATCCCCACGTCATTCTGACTTTTCTTTGCTGGTAAACACAGTGCATCTTTCCATGCATTGGGTGCAGTGTCTTTTTTTGTTCTCTTGCCTTACCATTTCATTGTCTTCTGTCCACTATGTTGTCTCATTACAAAATCTATGCATTACCACGTCATTAAATCTCTCTTTGTGAGACATTTTACCACTTGCTTATTAAAGAGACTCACTTAGCCCCCATTCTCTGCAACCTCACACCTCACTTGAAGGTTTACCAAGACCTCATGACTAGGGAACTAAATTCCAGTTCAGTACTGTGATGGAAATGTAAGACTTGTTTAAAAAGAAAAGAATGCTTAGATTTCTACAGGACACTTTCCTGAGAAGCTGTCCAAGAATCTCTCAAACATACTTCAGAGGACATTTCCGGGACCATTTTCCTGGCCCAAGAACACTCACTTGATTTTTACGTTGAACTCTCTGAAATTAAAACATGATTGAGTAACAAGTGTCTGGAAGAAGGCAGATGGTCAGGGAAGTGCTTCTAGCTCTATGGGACCCTGTTGCCTTCCTTCAGTAGCTGTCATTAGTTCAAAGTCTTCACTGCTTAATTCCATTTAATTCAGAAATAACAAAACAACTGTAAGGGCAAAACCAAACTTTAAATGCAGGCATATTTAAAAAGATCTACTTAGTTGTGTTAAGCTACGAACATTAAGAAACAAATCCTGGCTCTGTGAGCTGCCAATCTTGACTTTATCAAGGACATCTAGCTTGCTTTCTTTAGTTTTTCACATAGGCAATTCAATACAGGCAGGTAGCCCATTCCTTTCCCTTATCGCTCCCATTCAGCCAGTTCTGCAGGAGTCAGGACTATCTCATTTCCAGATTCTCTCCACATTATTTCTGCCATTCTCTCACACCACAATTCTTTCAAAACTGGAATGCCAAATGAATAGCATTTATCTTGAGTGATCTTCCAAGAAGAAGCACAATGCAGGCTCCTTCTCCATTAACTATTGCTATCTTATTCTGTGCAGTAAAAGGTAACCAAACCATTTTGTCCCTCTCTGAAAAGAGACTTTCACCTCTGAATTTCAAATTTAGGTGATGCAGTCTGCTCACATAGGCCTTTCAGAGAGGCAACATTTCTAAAATCCAAAAAGTAAAATGTAACTGATCTGTTTTCCTGTCACATTGACTATCCAATGTGGGTAGTCTACTACTGGACTTTGAATTCTCAACTAGTACAAACCCCACTGACACTTTTCCAAGACTGTGACCCATATCAGTTCTGTAAAGACACAAACCAAATTATTGAGAATCACAGAATTGTCAGGGCTGGAAGGGACCTCAAGGATCATCTAGTTCTAACTCCCCTGCCATGGGCAAGGACTTCTCACACTAGATCTGGTTGTTCACACTCCAATCCAGCCTGGCTCCAGGAACGGGGCTTCCACCATCTCGCTGGGCAACCTGTTCTAGTGTCTCACCTCATGAAGGACTTCTCCCTAACATCCCATCTGAATCTACCCACTTCTGGCTTTGCTCCATTCCTCCTAGTTCTACCACTACCCGAAATCCTAAAAAAACCCTCACCTGCTTTCCTGTAGCCCTTTTAGATACTGGAAGGCCACAATAAGGTCCCTTCAGAGCCCTCCCTTCTCCAGACTGAACAGCCCCAACTCTCTGTCTTCATAGGAAAACATTATCAAAGAGATATAGAAGAGTAGGTAAGGATGAACAGAAGCCAAGCATGCCTATAGCAACTGAAATACGCTGAGAATTCATTCTGGGGATCAAGTTACACAAGGGTGACTTATGCACAATGCTTTGTTTCAACGTCCCAAACGCTTGGTCATAATGACTTACTAGCAGGAGGCCACACTGGTTGTACAGTTACTGTGCTTTTAAATGAAGAGATAGTTTGGAACAAAAAAAATTAAAAAACCAACAAGAACTAGGAGTTAGATTGATATAGACCACCTTTGTTTCACCCATGATGCAAATTATTTCTAGACTTGTCTTTCTGGAGCTCAAATAGCACCAGGCTGCCATCACAAGAGTCTTTCCAGTACAAGAAAACCAAAAACTCACTTAGGCAGGAGGCTTGCTTAAGTGCAGGGACACAGTGTACAACAGAACTTGTAACTGGCAGGTCAGGAAAATCACTGGAACTGAGCCACTCCTACCTGAACAGGAAGGTTCGCTGTGAATGTAGAGAGGATGCATTTACAGGTAAGCTTCCTGCAAGCATTGTGTCACTTGAGGGAGAAGAGACAGAGAGGCATTTCTGGAACGACAATGACAGCTGAGCAGGACACCAGCAAGACCAAGGACCAGTCCTCAGAAATAAACTCTTCACCCCATACAGAAGTGCCACTATGGCAGCACTAGCCACAATAAAGAGAAGCAGGGGAAAAACAATGTTTCTAGTGGAGCTCCCTTGCTGCAGCAGCAGCTTCCAGTTAAATGAAAGTTACCTGTTTCACATCACTTCTCCTTTAACATATGATCTAAATCAGTCTTTACCATAACCACAGTCTTACTTTCCACTAACCAGCAGCCAGGTAGAAACAAAGGGAGATTCAGGGACAAACTTTGGATTAGACCTTCCTCTTCCTCAGGCAAGCCCTCTCAGCCATCAGTGTGCATTAAAAAAGCAGTGAGAAATAGGCAAAAAGTGGCTGCTGCTTCCCATTTAATGAGCAGCAAAGGCCAGTGATGCACTTGACATGTTTTCAGTCTCCCTAGTAGTATGTAAGACTCACAAGCTTCCTTGGGAAACTGCATGTGTACAGATAGATGTTCAAGTACTACCAAAAGCATAAGGAACAAACATACTGATGCAGGGAGGTAACAGATGAATCTGCTGTGGATAAGCCCAATAGAGCTCACTCCTTCTCCTACCTTAACTCTGCCCAGCTCAGACAGTTCTCTTTTGCTCCAGGTAGGATTAAATAATAAGACAGATGCTCAAATAGATAGTACTAATCAATTCAGCAGCCAGTTATGTATTCTTACCTTTTTTATCACAGTTGCCAACTCAATTCTGGCCCACATCCAGTACCATAAAACAAATTGGTTTATTATAGTCAGATTCTTAGAGCCGAGGTCTCCATAGCAATATAGCAGCAATATTAACAGTTCCTTACCAGTACTGCATTTGTCTCTTACATATATCACAGCAGCTTAGAGCTGTCCACAATAATCTCCATTTCTCTAGGCAGAGGGGCAGTACAAACACTAAAGTGACAACTACTATCCCTCTAGTTTGCTACCTGAAGAGGAAAAATTCACAGCAATGAGAGAAAAGTGATATATGGTCCTATAGCAAATTGATAGCAAAATCTAAGTTATGCTTCAGTTCCTTAATTCTTACCTTGCTTCATTATTTAGTAAACAACTAAAGCAGCAAGGAAGGAGCTCAGAAGTCAAGATATCTTACCCTAGGTACACAAGAAAATAATATGAGTATGATTGACCTAGCCTAATAGCATTTCCTGACCTCAAGCTTAATTTCAAACTAGAACCTAAATCATATATATTTTAAAAAGTGGAGGGCAAGTTTGGCAGGTATCCAATGAATCAGTTTCTTATCTAGAAAACCCTTCAGACCAAAATATCAAAATACTCTGTACAGATCTTTTGAAAAAGGAACAGATAGGTTCTCTGAGCACTTCCCTCACTATAACCTGGGCATTACAACAGTCTGTAATGCTATTTGTAGTTCCAAAACAACAAACAAGCTCTCAACCCTAAATATTGCCTTCTGTAAATCACAATTCCAACTCTATCCTCAGCAAATCTCAATACAACAATTTTATCAGTAAACCCAGGATTCCTGTAGAGCTTAACTCCGTGTCAGGGACCACCCTGTACAACCATTCCCTAAGGGCAGAGAACTGAGTGGAATAATATGAGCAACAAGACAAAAGCATTGCTGCTCAGGGCTTGTCCCATCATAAACAAATAAGACATAGCTGGAGATGGTGGCCACACCCAATAAAGAGCCCAGATCATAAAGCAGTATCACGGTGATGAGGCATTTCCACAGACAAACTGGGAAGTCCTAGGATGAGGTCTGACAACTGCCAAGGACAGTCATAGTGATGAGACTGGGCAAAACCCAAACCAGGTAGTCAAAGCAGAAAATCAGGCTGCAAGGTGGTGTTTAGATGACAGGTCTCTGTGCTGGGCACTAGCATGGCTGTGGCTAAGCTAAAGATCGTGGAATCACCTGATTGGAAAAAAGCTTTAAGATCATTGAGCCAAATTACAACACAGAGTCTCCCTGTACACAGCTGTTGAGCCATGTCCCTAAGGTCCTCATCCAAACATCTTCCAAACTCCTCCACTGGTCCTTCTCTGACATAGCGCCCTGACATCAGCACACCTGCAGTTGCCACTCTTCAGAAGTTTAAAAGCAAAAACACAACCCCAGTACCAGTGTCCAATCCCAAGGGGCCCCTACAAGCTCCAACTCTCATCTTAATCTGAGACAACCTCTTAAATCCCCATGTAATCTTAGCCAAGAGATTTATAACCCCCAAACTTTGCCTTAGTATAAAACGCTTCACAAGTTCAGACTGTGGTTGTCCTACCACACAACAAATTAGCCAAAATGAAGACAATCCCTTTTTGCAGCTGCAATAACCCTCCCATACATGATGCATGCCTGCTTGAGACAGCACTGGTCTGTCACCAGTCGTCCTGTGTCTTGCCTTGCAGCAAGAGTCAGTCTAGGTAGCACATGACCAAGCTATTACACCATATCTTTAGGATGCTGGGACGAACCAATGTGAGTTGGGTCCTCTGATATTGTCAACCAGACATACCTCTATCTTTCATTCTCAATCCTCACCTACAGTATTTTCTACAGCTTTCACTGCAGGCACAGAAAGAGTCCTCTGCCATCACATGAGAGCCTCCCCAGACTCCTGTGCCGAGTGCAGTAGAGCACAGCAGCTGTATTTAGTTCAGTACAGACTCACAGGTCCAACTTTTTCAGAAATCACTTGCAACAAATAAGGTAAGAAAAGAGAGAAGGCAGGGGGGAACCACAGGATAACCCTACAGGCTGATATTTCATTTTCTTCAGTAATAAACAAGGCATACATAGTGTCTGTACAATTTGGACATCTCTCAGCAATAGATTTGGAACTTCTGCCCCTCTCAGGAGGGAAAGGATGCAATCAGCAGACGATGGAGGCTACACTTTTGAGTAGGTCTAGACAGAGAGGTTCCAATTCATCTCCACTTTAGTTCATCACAGACCAGATTATCAGTGCCTAATTCACATAAAAACAACAAAGTTTGAATTTCAAGGTCAAAGTAATGTTGGACAGGTTACAACTGTGAGAGCAAATCGTGACAGAGTTATTACTGGGTGCTATACCCATAAGCTCAACAGCTCACACAGGGGGAAATCTTTCTGTCCATGAAAGCAATGCTTTTTATTCACCCAGCCAGAGTCACATCCAAAAAAAGTTAACATTAGATTTTAAAAATGGAATGCTGCACCTCTCAGAAAACCTTGTACTTTCCCAATCCCCTGGAAGCTATGAGTTAATTGTTTCTCAGTCATTCACCTCAGAAATAAAGACCCCATCCAGGGAGCTGAAATATGTGTGTTATGCACTGAGAAAATACATTAACATCTTTATTGGCTGCTCCATCCAACCGAGTCTTTCCCCATAAAGAAAACAGTCCCTGTGACACTAATTTCCCCCTTCGAGCTGAATGTTTTGCAAAAGTCTGTGGCTATCAAAGCAGCACTGAAATGGAGCCACAGATGTGTGGAGCCAAGCTTGCCTCTGGCCACACTGTAAGGGCAGGCTGGCCCCCATGCCCACGCTGGGAGCCTTTACATGGCCAAATTGCTATCCTGGCACCTCTGGTAGGACCTGCCTGCAACAGCCCATCAAAGCCCACTTTTTGCCTCTCACTCAAAACAAGCCATTCATCTCTCTCTTCTTGGAACAAATTTCAAACATGTCCTTGTGTATCAAAGTCTCACACCACAACTCTGTGATAGGGGTTTATCAATGACCGTAACTGAAATCAAATCTGAGCCAGTCAGACAGGCACTGGAAACCAAATCTGAGCCAAACAGGGATCCTCTGATGTAGGATTTGGGGGATAGATATGAGAGGCATTAACTTGCAGCCTTTTTCTGATTCTGAGCTTATTTTCACAGACATTTTATTCTAGCCTTCAGTTAAATAACAAACATAAAGGATGATCCAGGAGGCTGACAAGTTGATTAGGAGGATTGTGTCTCAGAAGCCAAAGCCAAATGAAAGTGTATTACACACCCACAAACAACAGCATCAGATGTGTGTCCACATCTTGCTACTAGGTGCTGTCCCATATTTACATATTGTCCTGAGCAAGAGAATACTCCCAAGCAGTGCTGCTGGGAGGAAAGCTGTATATTACACTGACAGTGACTTCCACAGTCGAATTTTGTCTCATAGCAATGAAAATGCTGGCCCATGAGCAAACATTTTCTCCAGATTACTCATATATCTTATGTCTCTAATCTCAAGTTGTGCCAGGGGAGGTACAGGCTGGATGTCAGGAGGAAGTTCTTCACAGAGAGAGTGATTTCCCATTGGAATGGGCTGCCCAGGGTGGTGGTGGAGGCACCGTCCCTGGAGGTGTTCAAGAAAAGATTGGATGAGGCACTTAGTGCCATGGTCTAGTTGACTGGACAGGGCTGGGTGCTTAGGTTGGACTGGCTGATCTTGGAGGTCTCTTCCAACCTGGTTGATTCTATGATGTAGTTTTTCCATCCCTCTTGCCTGGGGCACAAATGTGGTACTTTTGCTGGGTTTTTTTGGTCTGAGGATCTACCTCCACAAAGATTAGCATCAGCTTCCCTTCACAGTGGCTCCTATCCAGATCATGGATCTGGAAATGTCTTTGCCTCCACGGAGCCACCGGCTCCAAGTACCTTGTATGGTTTTGCATCTAACTCCAAAGAGCAGCTTAAGAAGTGCTTTTGACTGTCTGGGTTCTTAGCTTTCAGGGTTTCACAATCCAGAAGAGAGCTAAAAATACACTGTATCACATAAAATTTTATCAGTGGAAACCACTAAGGAGAAGAACATCTCTTGCACATTTCCCCTACTAGGTACATTTACACACCAGTGATTTTTGCTACCTTTTCCTCCAGCTCCCAAACAAGAAAAACCTAGGATCACACTCACATTCAAAAGAAAACAACATAAGTCTCTGGCCCCAACAGTCATATCCTCAATGTCAGTCCAGGGTTTAAACCACTGCCCGATGTTTTCTTAAGATACATTTCTTAATGCATCTTAACCAGTATTCTACTGCTGAACTTATGAACTAGCTATCTGTCTTTTAGGACTTCATGACAGTGTAAGATTTGGAGCTTTCAACTACAATGCTTTTAATTAACAGGAGAATCATTACAGTCATTAAAACCATGTGGAGAATAACCAGGTGTCAGTTTTGTCGCTTCTCTTGTTCTGAAATGAGACTGCTACTTCTGAAGCAACAGAAGAGGAAAGGATCATGTTTTCCACCTACACAACTGAAATCTTCCACACTTTGCAAAAATCAGGCTGGGAATTTCCTGACAACAGTCCTGATTAAAACAGCGAGGAAATTCCCTGAAATTGCTATATCAAGTCAATTAAAAATTACCTAAATAAAAAGCCTGCATAGCTTCCATCTATGCAGCAACTCCAAGTAACAGAAAAATAACATTTACACTTTCCCAACTCCAGGACAAATCTCTATCAACCTCCAAGCTGAAGTTCTGACTTGGTAGGTAGTTTTTCAGAACAAGTGATCCCTCTTGCAAAAAGAGGCAAAAGACATAGAATGTCCAGAGGAGGTTTAGCTATTAAGTTTTGTGCAGCTCTACACAGAGTATTATGGAATTTGCACAATATGAATTAATTCAGTGTGGATGGAACTACAAACTGGACATTCAAAAATATGTGCAGAGTAAGCTAAGGCCAAACCTGGCCCTTTGGTCAGGTCTGCCAAGAAGCCTGAAATAAAAACAGTAATGAACTTGCAGGTCAAAAACAAGATCTGAAACTCTGTATCTAAAAGGATGTCGCCACATACTCATTACCAAGAAACATGCTCTATTTCCTAATGAGCTACTCTGTACTGAAATAACTGCCTGAAGATGAATGACACCATAACATGTCAGCAATGTCCTACAGCATCTGGTCTGTTAAGTGTGCCAACACCACACACCACAGGACCAGGGCTGTTTGTTCAGAAAGTAAGTTTATCAAATTGAGTTTCAACCTTTCTGGAGCTTACCAAGTTCTTCTGCTCTCTAGGACTGAGATAAAATCTTCCATTCTTCAGGTCCTTCAGACTCTCTCTAAGCAACTGCCTAGCCCTGTTCCATTAATGAAAACCACTAAAACTACAACTAAATCTTTTACACTAACCAAGAAGTAAGTTGTATTTTCCTTTTCTTCTTTATCAGACAGCATTATAAGATTTAAACCCATAACTTTGAGATTTACATCCCTTTTTTCAGCTACTTGAGTTACTAGTGAACTGTGTAAAACACAGGAGATATAAAAAAATGTGGTGCCACATCCTCATCTTTTTTTTCTTACCTTTGGTAAATAAGCTCTGGGTGGAAAACAGATTCTTGGCTCTCAGTGCAGCCTTGTGCCTAACAGCTACAGACATTGGATGTCCCAGTACACAGGCAATCCTCTAGGCTTTCCTTCCCTGAGAAGCAAACTGGCAATGCAAGTGAACTGCTGTTCAGTTTTACTGGAGTATAAGATTCACTTCCATATTCTGTTTCACCTGACACCAGGCAACCTCATACTTAGTCTTTCCCTATGGAATACACATTCCTCCATAAATGTTTACCAAGGGCTCCAACTAGGCTCTGCACCATTCATCTCCACAATTCATCCAATTCCCAATCCACTCTCCACTCATATAACTCACACTTCTTAAGCTTACTTGTGACAGTGTCAGAAGCCTTGCTGATACTGAGGTAGATGACATCCACTGATCTCCCCTCATCTACCTACCAGTCACACCATATAAAAGGTCCTTCATAAATCCATGCTGACTACTCACAATAATCTTCTTTTCCTCTACATTCTTAGAGATGACCTCCAAAATAAGATCTTCCCTCACCTTTCCTGACTGGCCTGCAATTTCTTGGGCCCTCCTTCTTGCCCTTTTGGTAGACTGGAGTGACATTGGCATTCCTGCAAGTCTCTGACACCTTTCCTGCTCTCCAAGACCTTTCAAAAGTGATAGAGAGCATCTTAGAAGTAACATCTATCAGCACTCTCAGCACTCATGGGTGCATCCCGTGGGAGCCCATGGATTTGTTGGTGTCCAGCTTTCCTAGGTGATCTCTAACCCAGTCCTCCTCCACCAAAGGAGAGTCTTCCAACCTCCACACTTCCTCTTTTGCCTCCTGGGTAAAGAACTCTGAGGGCTGGTCTTAGCAGTAAAGACTGAAGAAAAGAAGGTATTCAGTAGCTCTGCCTTCTCTGTATCCTCTGTCACCAGGGCACCCAACTCACTCAGCAGTGGGCCAATGTTTTCCTAAGTGTTCCTATTGGAACAACAAGGAATCAACAACTTAACAGCCAACACTACTTTCTGATACCATAATAATTAAATACCTAAGCTTGTAGAGGAAGAAAGGCCATAACCAAATGATGTCCCTACCTGAACTGAATTTTCATGCTGAAATTTCAGAAGCCCACAAACACTAATAGTCATCTATATCCACCTTTGTCAGAAATCTTTGTAAGATATAAGAAAGCTGCATTTCTAATTCCTCACGAACCAAAGAAGCCAAAAAGTCTAAGGGGTCACAGTACATGCATCCTCTCCCTGCTGAAAACTCACGTATCATCTTATTCATGGAAGGAAACTGCCCGCATTAAGACAGCAAACTTACATAAGGGGAAATAAAGAAGTCTCTTCAGATTACTCCAATATCTTTCACATATATATCCATTTCATTAAAACATTAAAAAAAGGTTTCTCCAGTAACCTTTAAGCTTTCTGTTGACCATTTCAATCCATGTTGTCAGAAATACTATAAATCACAAAGGAGAAGGGAAGTATTTCCATTACTTCTGCTAATGGCCTTCACCAGGGCTATTTGGCCATAAGGTTTCTCCAGTGCACTCCAGTACACTTGTGCATCAGCAAAGGCAGAAATAACGAGGCTGTACCAGGAATGACAAACTCATTCCTATGTAAATATTTCTGTGATGGCTTAACTTTTTTTTTCCTGTAATGATTTTCCACTTTTTTTTTACTTCTCTTTACAATTCCCCATTATTTAAAAAAAAAAAGTACATCAATGCTTTTCTTAGCTGGAAAATTCCAGTGCAAACTTTAGGTCCTCCTGGCAAGGCTGATCAGACCTCTGGGTGAATCGGAACATCTACTCAGACAGCTTTAGGCTCTTCTTCCTGGATTAATCAGTCAGCAAGAAACTATGAAGTGTCAGCTAGCACATTCCCATCACTCATACAAGGCAAACTCAGCTGTTCAAATCAATATTCATTAGCAGGCAAAATGAGCTAGTTTTGAGAGTGTTCTAATTAGACAATAGAGATTATTACAAAATACCTGCAATGTTTGGAATCGTTTAAAATAATGGGAATCAATATTAACTTCCAAATGCACCATATGGTAAATGCTTATTCTAGGCAGGTGGTCCCTCACAGGCTCTCAAAACTGATCATTAATGGGGTTTTTATATCTGAATGAATTTGTTCTCAGTTAATGCATTGGCTGCTGGTTCGCCCTCTGCATGTTGACCGCACACAAAGCTGGCTTAACTGCAATGCCTCCTCATCTCATGCTGGGCCAGCTTCTTCAGGAAGTGACTCCACCAGAACAAGGCCACCAGGAAACCAAATTTGACATCCTCTCTGTAGCACCTATAGTCAAAAGTCTCAAAGGTCTTAGAAACCATTTTCAGGAAAAAAAAGTGTTATTCAACCTTTTCTAACCTAATGTCACACATTTATGGGCAGGCACACAATGCTGTACTTGCACATGTCCCACAGTGGTGGTGTTTCTGCAGGTGCCACCCAGGGCCTCTGAACACAGGACTGTAGAAATGAGCTGTGGAAGTCATACAATGACTGTTTTAGCAGCTCTGGTTCTTCACAGTGCAGGGGACATTTTATCTATATAAGCTGAAGAAGTTTGACAGGCAGACACACACTGCTCAATCTGAATGAAAACAGATAAAATCCCCCTCCTGTAAGTCATATCTGCAAATCTGTCTGTATGCCAGTTTGATGACAACTCTCCAAGTCACTGATTTTGTTTTCTAATTGTAAGGAAGTCAGATTACATGCCCACGTGGTGCTGAAACAATAAATAACAACAAATATAAGCATCCTCGTTGGGTAGTTATTGTCATATGTCTACAGAAAGGTAAATTCAAATATGCTCTCTGTCCATACCAAGATAGAAGTTGTTATTTGACATGTAATAGTCCAGAGAAAAATGTTCCTATATTGATATGAAACCTGACCTCAGTTTCTTCCACAGACATCCTTTGTGCAGTGACTTCTAGGAGCTAATTGTGAAAATAAAAACTACAGAAGATAATGTTTTTTTTTTCCCTTTGCTTCTCTCTTTAGACAGCAAGAAACAAGATTCCAAATAAATGTAAATATACTGTATTACAAATTAAATAGCATATAATTAAAAGTTCTCAGCCATGCTCTTAGCAAGTATAACAGCTTAGGATGCCAAATATAAAACCAGAGAACCAGGAAATCTAGGAAACAGGCAGAGACAAACAAATCTTGGGATTATCTATGTCTAACCTGGTTTAGGTGAATCTCTGTTAACAGGTGGGTTGGACTACACGATTTCTAGAGGTTCCTTCTGAATCCTGCCACTCTGTGATTCTATGATTAACTTGATATATTTAATAAGGTATTTTCTTACTAAACAATAATTACACGGCACTGTGTTTATCAACTTTCATCCCAGGGATCTCCAAGCATCTGATTTTCAAACTGTTAAATCACTGTTACCATCACTGACATGTAGCCACTTCTGTAACAGTGTAGAGGCTGCTTAAATGCACACTACAGAATACTGAAGACAGGCGTGTAGAGTGAATTCTGATGAGTTGAAATAGCAGAGGAAATGTACAATGGCAACAATTAATTTCCAAGTTAGAAATTAATTGAGACTGTGGGATGAAAACTCCAACACTTCTAGAAAAACTATCACTGGATTTTTAGTGATTCTAAGTGAAAAGGGCATCCTGTGAAATATTTAACCACCAGTGATGGTGCATTTAGCAGCAATACTGGCATTAGTTGTGAGTAAACCTGGGGAAGGAAGAAATCTAACAAAGACCAAAGGACCTTTCAAGGTCCCTTCCACCCCTAGGCTATTCTCTGATTCTATGAAAACACCAGAACAGATTTTGCTATTCATTTTAAAGCAGATCTTGTCACAAACACAGCATTTTTTTCTGGCTTTATTTTACTCTTTGAAATAAAAAAAAAAAAAAAGTCAGACACATTGCAGTGATAAAAACATTCAGAGAAATGTTTTAATCATTGAAATACATTAGGTGGCTTTGCAGGCAACTGTTAGAAAAACTAAAGTATTTGAATTTAGACAGCTAATAGAGTTCATTTACCTCCCCGCGAGAAAAACTTATTTTCATTGAAGAAATTTGTCAAAATCATATTTTGCTGAATATTTTGATCATCCCTTCCTTAGTCATGCCATGGACTTCCTCTGACATGAAGAGAAAGAGAAGGAGGGTGAGAACTCCAGGGGATATAAATAATGCACAAGTCACTCTGCTGACATTTCACAAGCTGTAGCAAGGGAAACGCCAAAGAAGGTGCAGGTGAAAAGAGAGGATGTGGATGCTGAGTTGAACTACAATCAACAGAATACCCAAAGTGAGCAACTGTGAGCTGATGGATCCTGCAGTCTTGCAGCTCCTCTTGCCTGAGATGTTCCAAAACCCAAAAGGCACACAGGTAGTAAAGCCATCATTACTGTTTTACTTACTGGTAGGTGCTTTCGTCATTGTTCCTGAATCATAGAAGCATAAAATGCTAAGGGCTAGAACGGACTTCAAAAGAGTCCAAACCCCCTGACAAATCAGGAGTACCTAGAGCCAGTAACATAGGAACACATCCAGAAGGGCCCTGGAAATCTCCAGAAAAGGAGACTCCATCTCCTCTCTAGGCAGCCTGTTCCAGCACTCTGTCACCCTCACAGTAAAGAAGTTTCTCCTAGTGTTGAGGTGGAACCTCCTGTATTCTAGCTTGCACCTGCTATTCCTTGTTGTATTACTGGGAACCACTGAAAAGAGACTATCACTTTCATCTTGACACCTACCCCTCAGATATTTATAGACATTAATAGGATCCCCTCTCAGCCTTCTGAAAATTAGTCAGCCCCAGCTCTCTCTTCTTCATAGAAGAGATGTTCAGGTTTAATAGTCCCTCGTAGCTCGGATGAGTATTTTGTCACTAAGCTTTCCCCCTCCCTTTTTATCCTTGTGCATTCAGCTTAGCTAAAATTACATGAGCAAATCTCAGCACAAGACAGCATAAACAGCACTAGGAATGTGTGTTTCATGAGAAAACAAAGCCAAAGAACACAATAAGAAAAGCTGAAGTAGCATTTATCACAAGGGTTGTCTTTGTCCAGGGTTTTACACTTCATCTCCATCACTCCTTTTATTTTAAGCATATGTGGACTTCTGCGCTGAAGTGTTCTGGCAAAGCACTGCCTGCTAGAGAGGCTGCAGTCAGAAGCTCTCTGGGCACTGGCATTTGTCACCATTATTGTAATTCACAGCAATATATAAACTTTTTCCAAATGCTGTGAACATAACTCCAGGGGGTTAATAAAGCTGCTTTCCAGTCCTCCTTCCATTGATAACTTAGTAAAAATGTAATTGCCTATAATGTGCACCCTATATCACATTACAGCTTCTGCTATGTGTATTCCCTGAGGCCATCCATCACCCTTGCCTATCACTACAAGTCCTTGCTCTTGCCAGATGATTGCAGCCAGGATACCATTAACACATAGGGTTTTATGCCAAACCTTAACAGACATCCTCCAACCCCAGCTGACTCTACCATGCAGTTATAATTCAGAATTTCTCTTATTCTCAAACCCAGCTTAGTTCATTGCATAAAATTCAGCTTGGCAGCAATCACTTCCAACAGACAAATATGTCTCATGTGGAAAACAGAATTGTAGCCACTTTTTTCTCCCCTATAAAATTCAGAGCCCAAGTTTCCTCTCATTTAAACAGAAGCTTCATCAGCTTACCTCAGATGCAAATCACAACAGACTGCCTCCCTAGCCTGGGAGCACAAACATCAACATACTGTTGAAGAATGTAGTAGTTTCTGACCAGGAAGAACAAGCACTAAGCAAACTACTCCTTTACAGTACTTGTAAGGCACCTAAAACTGAAAGGATAATATCATACTGGAAAACAAAGCCCCTCTGACCCACACTCTGACATAATACACTTAAGCACTTATTTGTAGTACATATTTTTATCTTCATCATTAACTTTACAGTATCCAAAGTTATGGTAGATTGGTTCCTGAGATCTGTAAAACTCTGAAGTACTGTGAAGATTTTCCAAAACCATTTCTAATGACAGAGACTACATTAATACTAAGACGAGGCTGAGGCAAAGGAAATCCAAGCCTGACTTGGACATGTGGTAGAAGTCTGTGTGCAATACAGAGACATGGTAAATAAAACAGTGGTCCTATCAGGACATAGCTTCTTTTCAGTTCTTCTTTTGAGACCCCACCTAACCTGTACATGGGCTCTGTGATCTGACCTGCAGCTTCCAGGCTTGGACATCATAACTGTATTTTAATACATCTTAACTAAAACACTTCACCTCCTGAAGTGAGGAAAACATTGATGAGGTATGCTAACAAACACCAGAATTTAAAACTAAAGAGGTGCTTCACCAAGAAAACTATTTGCTAACTATTCTTTGTGTGTACAGATCTTTATAACTGTGCATAGTGGTTTTCTGAAAGCAAATCAATCCTCAAAGCATCCCAAAGTGCATGTACTAGTTCCACCTTCTGGTAAAAAGGCAAAAAAAACCCAAGGAGGTGATTGTGAGACACGTCCAGAGCCATGTAGAAACATAAAAGTGACAGAGCTGGTACTGTGATCACTTTGGAAAGTCCAGATCTAGCATCTACACTCAAAAGGCTTAGCTGTGTCTCAAACGGTTTGTGGCCTCACATGGAAACACAAAGTCACCAGAAACTGAGGACACATCAGGAACAGTGTGGCCAGTAGGACAAGGGAGGTTATTCTTCCCCTGTACTCAGCACTGGTCAGGCCACACCTTGAGTACTGTGTCCAGTTCTGGGCTCCTCAATTCAAGAAAGATGTTGAAGTGCTGGAACATGTCCAGAGAAGGGCAACAAAGCCGGTGAGGGGCCTGGAACACAAACCCTATGAGGAGAGGCTGAGGGAGCTGGGGTTGTTTAGCCTGGAGAAGAGGAGGCTCAGGGGTGACCTCATTGTTGTCTACAACTACCTGAAGGGACATTGTAGCCAGGTGGGGGTTGGCCTCTTCTCCCAGGCAACCAGCAATAGAACAAGGAGACACAGTCTCAAGTTGTGCCAGGGTAGTATAGGCTGGATGTTAGGAGGAAGTTCTTGCCAGAGAGAGTGATTGGCATTGGAATGGGCTGCCCAGGATGCTGGTGGAGTCACCGTCCCTTGAGGTCTTCAAGAGAAGCCTGGATGAGGCACTTAGTGCCATGGTCTAGATGACTGGCTAGGGCTGGGTGATAGGTTGGACTGGATGATCTTGGAGGTCTCTTCCAACCTGGTTGATTCTGTGATTCTGTGATCTACCTGGTCATCAACAGGCAACCCTGAGACAACTCAGTCCATGCTCCAGGCTGGCTACATGTGAGCCAGTTCTGGTCAGCAAGCAGTATGGTCACCTTAACTGCAGTGTGTTCCTACACTACAACATCAAATGCAATTCCTAAGCATCGAATGCTGAGCCCTGTTTAGTTTCATCTTAAAACACTGAAGAAAATCCTCTCGTCTCAAATACTTAGATTAGCAAGTGAGTTTCCATGTGATTGCTCCACCACAGCATACAGCTGTGCCTTAGAAAACTCTTTGTCCTGAAATGCATTTACTTACAAGCCCATTTAACTTCAACAGGCCTTTTCTTCAGTGATCCTGAGATACAAGCTTATCAGGTGGCTGGGACAGGCACTGGGACAAGACAAGCTGTACCACCACCTTCTGTGCCTCCTAAAAAATGCCTTGCCACTTCCAACACCTGTTTGCTGTGTGGCACTACAGGTTTTAGTTCAAGGACTGTCTCATAGTGAGGACATGGATAGTACCTAGTGTAATACATAAGCACTACTGAAACATACCTCATCACAGTTTCCCTAGCTAAATTACTGCATCACATTCCTCCCCTTCCTCTAGTGACCTCTCACTGAAGTGGCACAATTAAGTAATACAGTTATATTTTTTGTAAGAAATACTAAACTGGCCTCTTACCACAGATATTTTCAGTCCTCTGCATAGGTACTGAACCAGCAGAGGTCCAAGCTACAAGTAAAATGCGGTGGGTCTCAGCCTAAGCACTGCATTACTTTTAGCTCATGGCTGATTAATTTAATGCATGTGAAAAGGAAGAGATAAGCATTTAATTGTTACTAGAAGTGAGGAAGCTGATTAGGAATGAATTAGTAGAATCTGTGCCCTAATTTCATCATTGTTTTAATGTTCTAAAAATTCAGGGCCTGTGCTCCTGCCAAGATGAGGCAGAATGTCTTGTGCACAATGAGTTTTACCTTTTCCTTCTCAAGCTCAGCATTGAAGGCTCTCCAGCCCATCAGCTTGTAATGATTTGTGTGCTACTACAAGATCATCCAGGGCTTTTTCTGGGTCTTTTGTGTCCAAGCCCTGCTTTTAATGAAAACCACATTTCAGGATCTACGTTAATCTGATCCTGACAGTGTTACGGCTGACAGCAGCTCTTCCAAGAGCCCCAGAACATGCACATATAGAAAGCACATGTGAGGTACTATCTGCTATGTATTTATATGCTATACCACAGCATATATGTCTTATCCTAGGGACAATTACAGAATAATCAAGTTGTTAAACTTTGGAACAAGGTGTAGGGTGTGACACTCAGCTGTCCTAGCAGAAATTAACCTACAACTCCACTCCTCAAATGAGATTTTGTTCTGTAGTCTAACTAATTCTGGTGGGCATTCCTAACTTTACTTTCAAATCAATGCTAAAACTAATGTGTTACCACTCCATTCTTTTCTTCACTTCACTTTGGCCTCACACAGAGCAGGATCTCCCAAAAGGAAGAGATTTTCTTCATCTTGGGAAATAAAATATAAATATATAAGTAAAAAATAAAATTAAAGACATCAAAAGGGGAAAGGAAGTGAACTAGGGAAAAAAAATGTACCTGTGTTTCCTTCCCTACCTCCCCCTTCCACAAGAGATTGCCTTTTTTGAAAAGCATTTGTTTACAGCTGTTCATTCAGTAGTAGACCAAACATTTCAAACTCAAACTCTTTCAGTGGAGTCCTCATTGCTTAGCTCCTCCTAGGATGAGGCCTTAGGTGTGAGATAGTCTGAATTATTATCTAACGAGGAATACAGTCACTGAAATCAGAGCTCTCCTCCCTTCCAACTTCATTACTTAAGACAAATCACGGATCTTCCTGGTGAGCACAAAGTGTATCAAATTCCACAGGCTGCTTCTCAAACAGGAGACTTAACACTCCCCAACAGGACTTCCTCAAAACAAGATTGCCTCCCCATTGCAATTTACATTACCAGTGAGTCTGTTATTAGCCTGATATTTTATCTCCGACACTGTGAGAAATATTGCTGCCATAAACCCTGCTGCCTGTAGTAAAAGTAGAACTACTTGACAAAAGCTAATAAAATGGGAACAACAGCAGCATTTCCCAGTGAATACTTAAGTACCAGATGAACCACATGTGTATGGGGGGGTGGGGTGTGTTTGTGGACACATACACAAGCACTTCTTTACTTGATACCTACACCAACAGAAAGGATATTTTAAGCACACTCCAATTTTTACTTTACGCCATACAAAGCAGTAGGGCACTGGCAGGGAGATGGATAGAGGTAGTTTCACAGATCCTTAACTCCTATGATTCACATTTCTCTCTACAAAAGGAGCTCAGTATCTAGCTTATTAGATGGTTCTGCTCTTCCCTGGATTCTTACCAAAAAGAGTAGAAGGAGGAGATGATGTCTAAGATTTTATCAACACAACAAAACTTTCTGTCTTCTTTTTCATGCCACATCTACTTTAAAGAAAAGTTTTGAGTAATAAAATACAACAGCTAAAGAATGATGAAAAGAAATAGGAAACTGAGACACCTAAGGCTGCTCCAAGCACAAGAATTGGTCAGGTAAATGCTCTTTACCAGCAGTTCCAAGACTGGAGGAAGAGAAGGAGAGGAACATCTAAGTTGTATCACAGGAAAGGAAACAGAAAGATACAGGCCTCATTAACTCAGCTGGGCCATCATGAACAGTTTGAAAGATAAGAGAAATTTTGAACCTCAGGATTTTTCTGCAGCAGTATCACTCACTCTCCCCTTTCACTGATTTCTACTGCGAGTCCCCAGTATCAAAACTTTTGAGGAATTCTGAAAGCAGAGGATGTAATAGCCAATTCTAGAAACTACTCAGATGAAATTGCTAGAGCTGCACAACCTAAAAGCCACCATTTAGATCCAAGGACAGCACATTTTGGAGAGGCAGTGTCCAGATCTACTATTTCTTCTAGAGTCTGCCCTGCAGTCCCAAAAAAGGGGTAGTTTTGGACATACATCTATGTAAAACGTCTCTACATTCAAGTTACATTCCCATTTGCTGTATCTGCAACATTTTGGCAGTAAACTTAATTTGCTTTTAGGAAATGTGGTTAATATTGCAAATAACTTTTTTTTTTCATGGTTTTGGAAACTGAAGTACAGACAATAGATTTCTATGACTTCTTTTCTTCTCTCACAACACTTGTGTTACCTGAAGAGCTGTGTGGCAGCATTTGCACTCAAGGAAAGCCTTTTTCCTTGATGGTAAATCAAAAAAGTCTCTCTTCTGTGGAGAGTAATTTAAGAGCCTTTCCTCACAACTCCTCATTTCTCCCTTCTCCCTGCAAAATTCCACTGATGATCAATCTCATTGAGGATGTCACTAAACTGACACCTCCATTGTATTTACCCTTAACATATTTACAGTGCTTTAAAGTTTCATGTGCTCCTGTTTTAGTCTGCACCTGGAAAGACATACCAAGACCTGTATACCAATCAGCTTTGGATCTCTGCAGCAATGTCCATCACGATGGCACCTATTAATGTATTTCCACAACTCATCTACAGGTGCTTATTGATATGCCTTTGGTTGGTCATTTCTGCAGACTTCAAAGGAAAGAAATTATGTGCTTGCATTCAGTAGGCCTATCCTTGCTTTCTCAGAGACCTAGAACAAGAAAATGAGAAATGGTCAGCAAAGTGGTGCCAAAGCATCTCTGAAAGGGGAGGAAGCAAGGCCTTACATTGAGAATGCTTACCCCTTCCTGTATTCAACAGGGCTAAAATCCACCACCACATTTTGCTGTCAGAAGGAAAGAGTAATCTGTCATTGTCAGCCAAGATAACTGTATTCAGTGATGGAAGATGGGGAAGTGTACAGATGCCATTTTCCATTCCCTAAACTACTCAAATTAAGTCACAGTCATAGAATCAACCAGGTTGGAAGAGTGAGGGTGGTACATGCAAGAATGTTGAGACAGGTAATTTCTGTTGATTCACAACCATAAACCTAAGCATAAGGTTCAGTAGTACTTGTGGCCTTCCACCCTGTGACCTTCCCACATTCCCTGCTCTGCCTGCTCCCATCTCCATTCATCTGTCAAGAAGATTCTTCTTTGGCATTAATTAGCGTTTGTCTCCTGAACTCCAAGAAAGTTGTCTTGATGTACTCAACACAGAGCACGGCCTCTGTGATTACACAGTGATGTTCCAGTCAGCTCCTGTCCCATGACCTGAGATTTATATGCTGACCAGTCTCCTTTTGGCTTGGCATTAACTGCTCTGCCATCGGGCTGAGTCATTCCCTTCAAGATGCACTGGCCCAGAGGTGAGACTGACAGGTTGTGATGAAGAGGGGCAGAAGAAGGGGATACATGCTCCCTTCATTTTGTCATCACATTTACACAAGTGCTGCAAAGGGAAATGTTACACGAAAGCTGTTAAAGGGCAACTTTTTCTGGAGCCACTGATACATCTCCATGTGATATTTACTCTGCCAGGAATGATTTATGTCTTTAGAAGGAAAGGCCTGAGTCACAGCCCAGTAATAACAAAGTAAATCACGTTCTAGAGGAAGACGATGGTTGGACATGATGATCTTAGACATGTTTCCCAGCCATAGTGATTCTGTCCATTATAGAGCTTTTTTATACCTATCAGGCCAAATTCTACCCCATTCCTGACAAATAATTAAATTGCATACATAGAGTATTAATGTTCCAAAAAAGACAAGAATATTTGGGGTTTACACCCTCCTGTGCTTTTAATTTCCTAAGAAATTTTCTTCACCCTCCCCATGGAAGACAAGACACCAATCATTCCCAACCCATACAGTGACTGCAGGAACACACACATCAATGCTGGCAAAGGAATCTGACTTACAGGTGGAAAGTGCCAGGGGGAATGTAAGGAATGCTGGACTCTCACTTTTCTGTTCTTCTAACCTGAACAAGGACACAGGATCAGAAGAACTCGTGTAGACTGAATGACTTCCTAGCATAAAATTCTTCCTAGCACTAAGGAACCAAACAGAAATTAAAAGGAAAAAAAAAAAAAATGGAAGGCAGAACATAAAAGCAACAGTGTTAATAAATAATATTCACCAGTAGAATGCTCCTTAACACCTTTCCCTGTGTCTTATCAGGTTACAGCAACTTATGTTCGGCCCCAAACCACCTGCTGTTCACTGTAAGATTATTCTTCAGTGAAGTCTTCTAATTACTTAGCTTAATCCACTTTGAAATGATTTGAGCTCCAGTTTCTGCACACATTTAACTTTGATCACTTACAAGTGGAATCCTCCAGACATACACAACATCTATACAAGTACAAGGAAAAGACACAGAAGAAACACAGGGTCATAGTTAAGCATGTACAGGCAAAGCTCAAAAATATGACCTAGACAGAATTACTGGAGGAAAGGAGAGACAGATTTATACCTATTTACATTATCCTTCCTTCTAATCAGGAGCAATTTCCTTTTATTCTAAACCACTTGAATATCCCATGAGATTTGCTTAATTTAAAAGATGGAAAATGAGCCTTTGGTTACAATCACTTCAGCCTAGAAATTGACGACACAGACAGGGTTAAAAGTAGAAGGGAAGTCAAGAAACTGTACCTCCACAGGAGCACTCAGCTGACCAGAAATCTGGTATAATTCAGTGCTGCAAAGATCAGAAGTCATACACCACCAGCAAAGCCTGCAGTCAAACATTCTCATGTGCAGGGGTGGCACTCAGGTGATTACATCAGCATGCAGACACTGTAGTCACTCCAGTGGTCTCATTCAAGTTGTTAAGAGATTCTGATGTGGTCAGAACTTGAAGGTAGATTAGCTGAGGCTTGTGTGTGTCATGAACAGGACCACAAGTACCTTATCCTCAGAACTAAGGCAATTTTCTCTTTAAGACAGAGAAAATGAAAAGACAGAGCAAGCTAGGGGAAACAAACGTTTAAATTTACCTATCTTTCCTTTGCTGGGCATCTTTTCTTCCCCTCACTCCCCCACACTTTCAACACACAGTTTTGTAATTTTCTAGGTTGCAGCACATTGTGCACAGAACGAACAGAGCCCATGGGAAAAAAGTCTCTCTTTCCACTGCCTCTACGATCTCTCTCTTTGCTACTGCCACTGTTCTCCCACAGCTGCGTTCTGCAGAGCCCCTGCCTATGAAGGTTATCTTCTCCCAGCTCCACTACACACTCCAGAAGGTCCTCTCCCTTCACCACATCACCCAGACATACCAACAAAACACATTTTCCCTCATTCTGAAAGGTCTTCTCTGAGCCTCCTCCTCGAAGGAGAGAATAATGTGGCATAGCAGGCAGTACAAAAATCTTATCTGCCACAAAGTCTTCAAAAGTTCTGCTTAAGACAGAAGTACAGGATTTGGTCATACACTGCGTGTCAATATGGACACTACCCTCTTCCAGTAATAGCTGCAGACTACCTGCACAGGCCTGCAAAAATGTGCTTTTCTTTCTCAGAAGTAGCCCAAGGACTGCTAAAAGCTCAAGAACTGGACAATAGCATATTTTCTTACACTCAAACTAAGTGTACATCTTGCACACGGTCAGGTGAAGTGTTTCCTGCCTAGATTGTGAGACAGAGATCTACCAAAAAAAGGAGACTTCCTACTGCAGAGCAGCACTGCCCTGAGAAAGGATGAAAAATAATTGATAAAAGTAATTTCTCAGCAAGTGATATCATGCTGTCAGTCTTTTATAAAGCATAGGTAGATAACTTAGCTGACATGAAACTTGAATTTGGTAAGAAAGAAAACAAAAAGTGAGAAGCTTAACCAAATCCAAATGAATGAAGCAAAGAAATGCAAAATGCTTGTGTGCAAATGTAGCTATCATGTCTCCACGCTCAGTACTTGCTTTGGTACATAACTGGAGAGTTTTTATAGCCTTTCGAGAGACAGTAACAGAAGTTAAGGGACTTAACAAAGAATAATGACTCTTCATTGCAGTTCCTCAGTGCTGAAGTACACTTATTCTCCTCATAAGAGTCAAAGTCTAACAGCTTTCTTCTAGGACATGCCCCTAGATATTCAGACTGGAAAAAATGAGCTCCTTGAAGGACAATACAGGACGTCCCTGCTCTTTCTTCAGAAATACTTGCTCCAACAACTCTAAATGGTTCAGAGGGCACACAAAGGCAACTATGACCAATGACCAACATCTCTGCAGCAGAAATACAGATTTCCATAACTAACATTGGATCACATTAGCCACAAAGTTTAATCTGACGTATGATTTCACTCAGTCAGTGAGCTAGCACTCAGATTTCCATTTTCTTCTAAACTGGAAGACTACAAGGATTAGTATTCCTGATATGGGCTCCACCACTACTACAGAGCTGTTTGGAAAACTGTTCTGTGATATTTGCAACCCAAGCAGATGCTGGCACTACTGGAGGTCTCATAACAAGCCCACTGCTCATAGTGCTCTTTTTCCATCATTGTTCATGCGAACATTTGAAGGCATCTTTGTGCTGATCTGCCAAACTTTTCTCCCTTTGCCTGAACCCCAAGCCCTTGGATGCTCCACATATCCAGTGTCCAGACTGCTTGCTCCATTGCACAGAAATGCCATCATGCTGACAGTCATTTGGCAACACCTGCCAGTGATGACTCTTTTTTATAACAGTCCATTAGCACAAGGTTCTTAATGAAAATGAAAGCTGGTAATGAAGCCAAAAGGCAGCAGCAGCCTCTAGTCTGGGGAAGGTAATTAAGCTAGAAGAGAGGGGGAGACAGAAAAACAAAATTAACACATGGATAAATAAAAAAGAGACCTGGTAGTGCATTAACACTAATGTAGTTATGGCAAACCATCCAGTTTCCTTTATGAAAACATTTTGCTTGCATTTGGTGGACTATTTGTTTATTGCTAGCTGATACAACAAGAGATTACTGTTCCCTCGGAGATACAGACATCAACCAGAATAACACACAAAGGATTTCAATGGGAAGCAGACAAAAACCCTCTGGAAAATGAAGGCTATCAATATATCTGGTGTATTACGAGACATTTGAGCTCTGAAGAAGGGAAAAAGACTTCAGCTATCCTCCTTTAAGTTGCCATCTCCTGTCTGCTAGGAACAGAAAAGAAAGGCTGGCTCCCAAGAACAGAAACTTCCTTTGGTTTATTTTCAATGCCATTGTGAAAACTCAGCTGCTCCCACCTTTTCACTTGGCAAAGCACTCTGTAAGCTAACACTATAGATCTCATTAAGATATTACCTGGACCTAGAATACCTTTATACAATGGAGTGGTACCCCTTCCAGTCAATTGCTTTGAGACAACACAAGGAAAACTTTTCATTCTTCTCTGAATTTATGCTCTGTATGTGCTTGGAGATGGCTTTATTTCACATTTTCACACTTGTTCAGCATGAAGTCTAGCTACACATACTAGGCCTTTCACTGTTCCCTCATAATCAAGCCATGAATTATCTTAATCATCAAGGCCATTCAAAATTCTTACAAACTGTTTGATGAGGAGAGGTTGAGGGAGCTGGGCCTGTTTAGCCTGGAGAAGAGGAGGCTCAGGGGTGATCTTATTACTGTCTACAACTACCTGAAGGGGCATTGTAGCCAGGTGGGGGTGGCCTCTTCTCCCAGGCAACCAGCAATAGAACAAGGGGACACAGTCTCAAGTTGTGCCAGGGTAGGTATAGGCTGGATATTAGGAAGAAGTTCTTCACAGAGAGAGCAATTTCCCATTGGAATGGGCTGCCCAGGGAGGTGGTGGAGGCACCCTGGGAGTCTTCAAGAAAAGACTGGATGAGGCACTTAGTGCCATGGTCTAGTTGACTGGATAGGGCTGGGTGATAGGTTGGACTGGATGATCTTGGAGGTCTCTTCCAACCTGGTTGATTCTATGATTCTATGATTCTATGTATCTCTACCTTACAGCATTTAAGGCCCTAAACAGTTTAGTCTAGGTGCAACTTACCAGATCTCTTTGCAGAGGAATTATCCACCTACTGCTTTATGAAGGATGTCATGGCACTTATGCAACATTTATCCTGTTTTCTATCTAGACTGATGATTGCCATTCTTCCTATTCTAGTCAAATCTACACATTTTATTAATATGTCATTCTTACCCCCATTGTGAGAAAAACAGGAGACAGAAATGACAGTGACTTCCAGTTCATCTAGCCTTCTCGGTTCATGAAAATGCTGCTGCATTTTGTACTGCAAATGTATGTCAGAAAACTCTTCATGTTAAAGCCAAATTTTAATTGTTTCATTCAAGTAAGATTATATAGGGCTTGTTGTCCAATAACACATTGAAGTCCAGATATATCACAACCACTCTCTTCCTTTCATTCCATTAATTTTGTAACTCAGTCCAAAAGCAATCAAATCTCTTTGAGTTTTGTTTATTAAACAGCACTGATGACTGCTCATGGTTCTGTTACTCAACATAGTTACAGATTCATTATTCTTAATATTGTCTCCATTATTTTATTAGAGGCTGAAAAGGCTTTTAAGAAACAGTTTGAAAGTTAATTCATGGAAATGTTTGGGCAAAGACTAGAATTTAGCTATACACAGAACTGAATTGTTGAAAAGCTGCCATAGCTTTTTATTCTCCTAAGCATAGTGCACAAGACCAGAAGAAATAAGAGCAGACAAGGACTAAAGGTTATGTTATGATGGTTATATTATTGACAATATAATTAAGACATGCACACAATGTACTGCAACTATTAAATCCAGGAAGGTTTGGTGGCCTCACAGAACAAAAGCCTGAAAATCCCACTACCTGTGGGTTTGGCTGCTAATTTTTATATGTTTCATTATCATCTTATACAGCACAAAGATGTCTTTTGGACTTTAAGTTCTCATGCACTAGAAATTATAACTGGAAAAGTGTTCTTAGAACACACATATGTACTTAAAATGTATTTACTTATTTGAAATAATGACAGCAAGGCAGGGAGAAAGAGTTAGAAAGGAGAGAATACGAACCCCTTTGTGACAGAAGGATTGGTAGTTTCCCTCCCTGTGCAGCACACCATGCCAACACTTGACAGCAAGAATAATAATGAATGGACAGAAAAGGAGACTGACTCTCCCTGCCCCATGCCCACCGTGCCAACTGCCCCCAGACCTTTTTTTTTGCCCCTGCTGAAAATCCATGTTAACATTTCTAAACATTTAAAGTAGTGGCAGCAGTAGTAACACCAGCAGAGAGCTCTGTTGGCTGGCAAGACAGCCTGCTGCCCACTGTGGCTCATGTGTTGTACCCCAGGAAGACTGGAGACCTACCATCAAACTCCTGTATGACTGGATTGAGTAACTGTCTCTATTTACAACTGTTTATGTGGCATCCCAGAAGCTGCCAGATAAACACCTGAAGCTAGGCCTGGCCTGTAACTAGAGCCTTCCCATGTAACAAATATGCAGGTCAGTAAAAAGCCAGATAATCTTGTAATAAGAGACTGTTGAATCAGTCTCACTCTTCCAGTGTTTCCTCCCTTTCTCTTAAACACTCTGTTAACAAAGTGAAATCTCCATGTACAGTGAAAGTAAATCTGCCCATTTCATCACAAGCCAGTGTCTCAAATGTTGTAGGGATTTTCTTTAATTAATATCATTAGCTTGTGAAAGGCTAAGAAAATATAACAGAAGCAAACACTACATTGTCCGAAAATGATGGCCTTGCTTAGGTCCACTTCCAAATACAGCTTTGATGTGACTTATTGTACCTAACAAGTTCAAATGAAAGCTCACTCAGCTCAGTATCTCTGCAACAATAGAAATCTGAGCCCCTGGGCTCTGCTCCCAGCACTAGTAGTTCACCAGGTCACTATGGAAAAATCGGGTGATCTCTGTCCTTCACTTCTGGTAAATGAGGAATACTTAGTGCCGAGTGACTACACAGTACCTCCTGCTCACAGCTCTACCAGTGTGCCTTGTTTCTAGTTCTGTTGTCCCACCAAACTCTACTTGCCAAATGTCTGGAGTGATGTGCCTAACTCTGAGTCCCAGCAGTAGGATGGGATCAATGTCCTAGATCAGGGTGCAAGAGAGACCCAGCATTGCATTACCTTGCACAGGTAGCCAAAGCAAGTCAAAACCAAGGTTTGTGTGGTGGAACTGTGGGGCAAGACCTGTACTACAGCTCAAAATATACTCATCCAGGCAGGGTAGCATAAGAAGACATGACACGTTGGGCATCGATATTCAAGCTGGAACAACACTGAACGTTATTCTGATAAAAATATGCTCAGAACAAAATAGCTTTTTGAATCACAGATATTCAGCAACTGCCAACTACTAAGAATAGAATCAGAGTTTTAAAAATATAACAGAAAAAATGATCACCGGATGGAAAGAGAACAGAGGCTCTGGCAATTGTTATGGCAAAGTATTCTCAGAATACAGGAATTCTCATGGAAAAACTGTAACTTCTGCAAGTTCATATTTCTACATGGCCAAAGTTCTGGGAACTCTCTGCTCTTGTCTCCAAGGTGTCACACCAGCCTAATTCACTCCAACTGAAACAAACACATCTTCATTGTAAGATGAAAAGATTAGCGCTAACTGACTTATGTGAAGGGGTAAGCAACAAACATCAGACAGCTCAGAAGATGCATGCAAGAATGCCCCTTGTAGTACTCTATCCAAATCATTTCTGTGGACTCAACATGGAAGAATCTCCTCCTTTCCACTTAAACCGCATCATTCTGATGCCCAGCTCTGACTGAAGAGGGAAAAAACTCCAACTAAGAACCAGAATAAAATGAGCAAAGTCAAGATGTGTCTGATACTTATCACAAAAGCAATGACAACAAACATCAAGTGGACCTTCTTAGTACATGTAATGTAGGGAGTAAAGAGCATACAGGAGTAGTCATTGTTATATTCATACTCCCCTAAGGATGGGAACAATATACACTGGGAAAACACAAAGTGAGAGCAGGAGCCAAGGCAGGACAACAAAAGTTTCTGCCCTGGTCACTCCTCTGAGGAGGATGTTGCACCAGTGCAAAATATGTTAGATGCCTGTCAGTAACTGCTGCCCTCACTGCTGCCTGGGGAGCCACCACCTGTGACTCTTTGGCTTCAGCTACCCCATATAGGAAGAGAGAATATTCTTTCAGTATGTTCCTTTGACTAGTACAAGCTGCAGCTAACTAGTCTTTAGGACAAACATTTCAGTAAGGCTTGCAGTGACAGGGCAAGGAGTAACAGCTTTAAACTAAAAGAGTGTAGATTCAGAAGGAAGATATTTGTTTTGGTGAAGGTGGTGAAATACTCGAACAAGTTGCTCAGGGAGATGGTGGTTACATCCCTCGGGGTCTGGTTGGACAGGGCTGTAAGCAACCTGATCTAGTTAAAGATGTTCTTGCTCATTACAGGGGGGTTTGGAACTAGGCGACCTTCCAACCCAAACTATTCTGTGATTCTATGAAAAATGAACATCCCTCAAGATAAAAGCTTAATTTCACTTGACAACAGGGCTATTATCTTACTGAGAAACACCCAAGCCATCATGCACACAGCAGGGCACCTGATGGAGCTTTTGTCCCATTCCCATTCCCATTCTCCTGTTTAACCACAGTGTCTTCTTTCTCAGCACCAAACCACAACTTCTCTCAGGGTTGCCAGGTAGTGATGCACAGCAAACACAAGCGGTGCCAAAGTCAGGAGGCTGAAGACCACTGCTAAAGATGAACTAAAGTTGTTGCCCAGGGCCGCAGCCCAAAGCCCAGGCTCCCATCAGCAGTGACATCTGCCTGGCCCTTTAAGAGCAGAAGCCAGGGCGTAGGACAGTTTTTAGATAAGGTGCAGCATGGCATAACCTGCAAGCTGTGTTGTCTCTCAGAGTTTGGGATATATGGCCTGCCAGTCCCATGGGGTAGTTCCTCTTCTTATCAGTGGCTGAGTCCCTGTTTGTAGTGGCACTGTATCTGCCCCACTCATCACACAGAGAGATAACAGAGGAACAGAAATCATAATCCACTGCTAACCACATGTGTCAATCCCCAGTTGGGTGTGTGACTACAGCACTGGGTATGAGAATAATATTCTGCTGTTTTCTTTTGTACTTACTATTCAAAAACCTATCACTGCTAAAGAGTAATTGTTTTAGCTTCCTGCAACATAAGACAGGAAAGTTACCACTGCTTCCATTCACACATGGTCAAGCTGAGGTTCACTGTGGGCAACCAGAAGAGCCCGAAGCAAAACCAGAGCAACCAAGAACTGAACTAAAGACTAAATCTTGTGCCTTAACATTACCTTTCCTTTCTCAGCATGATCTCCTACCAAGCTGAGATGCTGCTTTTCCATATTCAAGGGTATTACTTTCCTCCCTAGAGAGACTTGAAGGCTGAGCTGGCTTCTCTCTTTTTATTCTTTGCATAGAGAAAAAAAAAACACCAAAAAACCACCACATCCCCAAACAGACTCCAAAGGCAGTCTTAGTTAATCCCAGTGTAATTCTTGCTGCTCTTTCTTAATCCTTTCACCTGTGAGATAATTGCCAGCATTCCGGGAAGAACTCAATACTAATCATAGACTTGCATAAAAAGAGACAAAGAACCAGATAAAACAGACTACAGAAAACTGCGAGGCCTGAATTAACCATGCACACACACATCCCTTCCAGACACCCTGCGGAACTACTCTTTCACAATAGATGAAAGGTCCACTAATAAGCCTGGAGGAGAAGGCCATGAAAAGCCACGTCAGAAAACGAAGGCTTTGGTTTTCTCCCGCGTGCACTGCACAGTGAGATGCCACAAAAACTGAAGATGCAGGATAAGCTATTAATAGTAATATCTACCTGCATAATTTTCAGCAAAAAGTAATGTGTAGGCATATCTACACCTCATTCTGTCCCAAATATTTATGGCAGACTACCCTCTCAACACTTCATTTGGGACACTCCCAGATTAGAGAACATATGTTTCTACTACCCTCAGTTCCCTTTCCCCTTCATTCCATTTGTCCACTCTTTCCACTACTGATACTGTACATCCATTCTTCTTCCCCATAATTGGAAAATGATAGAATGGTTTAGGTTGGAAGGGACCTCAAAGATCATCGAGTTCTGACACACCCCCCCCCCCATTATAGGCAGGGACACCTCCCACTAGAACAGGTCACTCAAGGCCTCATCCAACCTGGCCTTGAACACCTCCAGGGAGGGAGCATCCACAACCTCCCCAGGCAGCCTGCTGTAGTGTCTCTCTATACTCACTGTTAAGAGCTTCTTCCTAACATCTGGTTTAAATCTCCCCTCTTCCAGTTTAAACCCATTACTCTTTGTCCTGTCATTACAAGACCTCGTAAATAGTCCCTCCCCAACATTATATATGTGTGTCTATATGTGTGTATCTCATGGAAGGCCAAAGCAGGCCTGAACATGTCCTGGCTTGCCCAGACATGTTTTTCTGCTCTCCCTCCTTCTGCTGAGGGGAGAAGAAACCACTAGAAAGAGGACAAAGAACTTGGAGTCATTGTGTCTAAAGACTCTGGCGTGCCCAGACTTGTTTTACTCTTGTTCATATCCCGTGGTAAACAAGGTACATATGCTTGGCTTGTGCTTGCCCTATGTAAGGCCTACATTTCCCCAAATTCAGTTAAAGTAAATATCATCTCATAAATCAATTAATATCCCTCCATTACACTGTGTGTATGTGTGCATAGAAGTGTGTGTGTGGATACAAAAATCTCCCAAACATTTCCACTCCTTAATTAATTCTTACCCTGAGAAGTTGGACTAGATGATCACTGAGGTCCCTTCTAACATGTTATTCTATGAATCTATGGAAGTGCCTTCTTTCTTCACAGTATCACAGTATCACAGTATCATCAGGGTTGGAAGAAACCTCACAGATCATCAAGTCCAACCCTTTACCACAGAGCTCAAGGCTAGACCATGGCACCAAGTGCCACGTCCAACCTTGCCTTGAACAGCTCCAGGGACGGCGACTCCACCACCTCCCCGGGCAGCCCATTCACTCTCTCAGTGAAGAACTTTCTCCTCACCTCGAGCCTAAATCTCCCCTGGTGCAGCCTGAGGCTGTGTCCTCTCATTCTGGCGCTGGCCACCTGAGAGAAGAGAGCAACCTCCTCCTGGCCACAACCACCCCTCAGGTAGTTGTAGACAGCAATAAGGTCACCCCTGAGCCTCCTCTTCTCCAGGCTAACCAATCCCAGCTCCCTCAGTCTCTCCTCGTAGGGCTGTGCTCAAGGCCTCTCACCAGCCTCGTCGCCCTTCTCTGGACACGCTCAAGCATCTCAACGTCCCTCCTAAACTGGGGGGCCCAGAACTGAACACAGTACTCAAGGTGTGGTCTAACCAGTGCAGAGTACTGGTTCTCCACTTGTCCTTAAAATTCATGTCTTTTAGGAAAAACCCACATTGCCTCAATGCACTCAGATGTTCTTTCCTAGCAAAATCCTTATGCAGTATAGTTAAGGCATCTCTGCTTTACAGGGTGTGGTTTTTATTTTCATCCTCCATATTTCTGACACAGAAAATATGTGTTGCTCCCTTCATAAACCACCACTGATATTTCCACAGCCATGAACATGTTTATCAATAGATACAGTTTTAATCTTCTTAGAGAATTGTTTTAGCATGTGGACTCTAATTGGAGGAGTCCTTAGTAGATCAAGAAAGTTATTTGGTGGTTTACAAAACAGACTGCAGTAGTGTTTACAGAAACAGGAACGAACAAGAGAATTATGGCATTTATTGCCTATTCTCTTCCAACTCTCTCCATCTTTCTGTGCTTCTGCTTATTCAACTGTAAAACAGGGAAAACAAATAATTAACCTTCTTACTAGACAGATGTGAAGTTGAATGATAAAGCTGTGCACTCATGTGTTGTTTTCAGGACACTCTGTGTCAATGCAGCAGCCTCCTTTTGCTGTGGTGGAGGGCTTTTGCCCGCACTCCACTGCTGCAGAGGCACAAAAGCTCCAACAATTTCCAGGGAAAGCTAGACACGGACTGAAGAACACACCTCTCACTTCTGGCACATCACCAATAAGCACAACACCATACTCCAAGTATTTCTAAGCCTTCTGTCTGGACTGGAGACAGGTGGGATGTCAACATGCTACATGTATATTGCTGATGGCAAACAATCACCCCACAAAGTATTTTACAGGAGAATTGTAGACAGGGCTGAAAACAGTACATGGGTGAAAAGCAACCACTCTTAGGAGTAGAGGTTGTAATTCAGCATCTCTTAAAATGAACTGCTGAGAAATGGTCAACTGGAAATCCCAGCAAAATAGAGCCATAACAAGCTCAAGGCCAGAAAGAAGGGAATCAGTGTTCACTCACTGAGAACATCAACAGGAAAACCTGTAAAAAGGTTTCAAACTCCTGAATCAGTCAGATGGGAGCAGTCTGAGAGAAAGTGATTCCTGAAATAAATGCCTTTTTGGTTATTTTCAGAGAAGGAGACAAAAAGGAGAGAGGTTGGTACACTGGAAAGCCGACAAAAATCATTATTCTCTATAAATTGCTTTGACATTGTATAGGCAGTGACCTTCACAGCACTATACCAGTTTAATGGCATTTACTTCAGCAGTAGCTGATTTCACTATCAAGCAGAGACGTATAGCACAAGATTACACAACTAAATCACTCTTGTAAATATTTAATATAATTGCCTTTTTTTTTTTCCCTTTTAACAAATCATTATCAAAGACAGAGAACACAGCAGAAAACACTTTTATTTATTCTATCCTGGAAAAAGCTTAGTGCTCATGCATTTTATCTATCTGGTTCTCCAAATGACTTTGACACTTGAAAGCTCTTGTGATCAAAACAGTCTGAAGGAAAGCAATTTTGCAATCATTTAAGAACTGATTTCATGCACTGATCAACATTTACCAAACTTGCCTGATGGAATAGCACAAAGTTTAACCCAACAGATTGATAGCAACCACCTGAAGGAGAAAATTAGTAAGAAAATGACACTGGTTTAGATAGTACCTTAGGAGGAAAAAAAAGAAAGAAAGAAACCCAGAGATTATCTCTCTGCTCTTTTCTCTTCCCCTCTCCCTCCACCCCCCACCAAAAAAAAAAAAAAAAAAAAAAAAAAGGAAAAAAAAATCAGTATTTGAGAAGTCAAAGGGAACTAGCATGAAGAAGGAAAAAAAGTGATACTTTTGACTGACAATACAATAATTACATCTACCACATATTACATTCATTCCATTATGGACATACAATGCAGGATGGCAGAAATTGTTCACAGGTTTCTCTTAAAATAAATCTGTTTTAAAGATTAAATCAATACATTGAAGATGATCAGTTTCAAGAAGTGCTCTTTATGACAGTATTCCAGGAGACAAATTACAGAAGTCATGGATGCCTTCAGCAGTTTAGCAAGAGAGGAAAGGCAAATTAATGGATGTTTATGAGCTCAACACATTCTGGGGGAAAAAATAATTTAGTAAACTAAGAGAGAAAAAAAACCCAAAACCATAGACAGCAGCTTTCCCCACACACCTACTGATTTCATTGAGACTGCCTGTGGAGTAAGACTATCCAAAATAAATATGTGTAGTTGAAAATGGTCTGATAAATGTATTATTTGGATAATGGAGTTAGCCAGTCCTGCAAGGCACTGGTGCCTGAAATGTGTATGCCCTTCGTCAGAACTGGGAAATGCAAATGCACAGCGATGCTGGGTGCTGCCCCGGGTTTTATAAAAGCTTGCAACATCTTTAATGCAGAGCTAAGCAAGCGCCTGTAATCCCTGTGCTGTGATGCAGCAATGTGCTCTCCCCTTGCAGGACAAACCAGCAGCTACACAAGATCCTTTTATCAACATTCGCAGGGCTGGAAAATAACTGTTCACAGTTTGATTCCCAGCGTTACCGACTGAAGCAAGAACGGCTCAGAAAACCGGCAGCTGAATACACATGTAAAAGACAAAGGTTCTTCGGTGATATTTATTCTAGCCAAGTTTTAATATTTCAGGGCTTATAGCAACTAACTCTTTACATAATCAAACGTAATTGTCTGATCCCAGCTGGTGATAAGCACATTCATCATCAACCTGGTCATTACTAATACACCAGTAATTAAGGGGAATAAAGGTGTGTGGGCTTAATACAATTCCACCATACCTAATAAGACCACAACCCCTTTTAAAATCCCATTACTTTAACATTCAAATGATACATTTTTATTACTACTACTACTAACAACTAATAATCACAGAGCCATACGATTTTAGAACAAATGCTGAAATGTTGTGGTTTCTCTTTAAAAGACTTCAGTAAAAGAAATTTGGTCAATTAAAAGGAATCGTGGTTTGCGTTAGAAATAATCTGACCCATAAGCAGTTCCCCAGCCAAAATGTGAGTTGAGATGAAATGCATGCAACTGATGGAATCGAATCATAAACACTTACCTACATATACTACATACGTTCTTCTTGCTCTACTGTAGAAGAGAAAGCAGTTATCTCAGGCACCACGGTGTGGTACTGCTTGGCAAATGCTACTGACTTTAACGGTGACAACTGTGTACACAAATTCTCTAAGTACCAGTTCTGTTTGAAGCCTTTCCCCGCAAAGCAATGCTGGTAAAGGATCATTTCTACTAAATGCTTTGCAGTCTTCCACTTTAATAAGCAGAGAACTAAGGCCATCGTTTAGTAAGAACGATCCACAAACCCTCAGGTTAGTGTTGGAACAGTCTGAGAGCCAGATTCTTCCCTGCACTATTTCTTTTACATCAGTGCATTTTTTTCTGCTTCAATAGCAGTTGTACCACAACAAAATCCTCACAGTGCAGTGAAGAATATGGCTTTTGATATCATTACATGAAACCTCTTGGTGTGTAAAGCATATCTAGCACACAGGCATCATCTCACAGAAAATCCTGATAGAACAGAATTTTAGGCTTTTATCCTTGCAGACAAACAACACATTCCCACATGCAAAACACCTTTAATTTCTGCGGGCCCCACATAGTACCTTAAGCATAGCAACTTGCAGGATGAGGCATCTGAAACATAAATTTCAAAACAAAAGGCTTTGCCAACAAATGAACATGCTAGAAACTGCGAATGCTGGATTAATGCCCGACTCCTTGCTCTCTCTAGTAGTTTTTTCTGTCATCTTCCCTTGCTTCACAGCCTCAGTACCGACCTCTCTTTAGATATGTGCCCTTAGAACTACCAAGGCTCCTGAAACAAATAGGCAAATGAAAGCCAGCATGAGAAGTAACTCCAGCTCCACGTGAGAGGTGAGCATGGCCAAATAAATGAAAGGCAGATCAGCAGCTAGCAACAATGCACTGTCAAAAACAAGAATCAAAAAACAGAACACTGCTGTACACCGTTAGACATGAGTTAATAACTGATACAGACAGTACTGGGTGAGTTAAATCAGACAGTTTGAGAAAGCATGACCTTGGTCACAGTGACAGTTTTACAACCATTTGTATGGCATGTTATGCTTTAACCTGCCGTCCAAATATTTACTATCCGGTAAAGCACTGCAAACAAGGCTACTGTATCTAAGCAGTTACTCTTAATGCATAAGATCCAGCTTACATAGCAGATAGTTCCCAAACTGCTCAATACCATAACGTTATCACGCTAGTCCACAAAAGGCCACAAGGAGCCTTAAAACAGGGAACTCCCCACTTTCACTGGGTTTCCTATTTTTGCAGGCTGTTTGATGTGTGTGACGGGTCTATTTCAGCTCCTGATAGCATTATCATCAGTTTGCTGCATTACCATAAAGCTCAGGAAATAAGCTATTATCCAGCATCCCTCCTCCCAAATGTTATCACAGAGAATCATGCATTCACAAAACAGCATTAACTGTGAGAATTAGAGTCCATTTAAACTGCAGCTGTTCCTTCGCTCTTAAATGGTTCTTAGATCAAAACTTCTCCCTGAATGGTCTCATTACCAAATGTCTCTTTGAAATAGAATAAGGAAAAAAAAATAACTTTTAAAAATTGTTGTTTTGCAGGTAACATTCCTCCCCTGTATTATGATAACCAGGTAAGTAACACTGAAATGATTTTTTTTTTCCAAAAACACAGTGGACATTTTAGCATTTGGAATTGTAAACTGAAATTCTGCCTTCAAATGTCCTCTGGCAAGAGAAATGAACCTGTAATTTTGATTCTCTATTTCTAATTTATCTCATTTTCAGACTCTCAAGCTGCAATTATTTAAGTGAATGACACTGTTTATTTTTTGGGTAACACTAACTGCAGTAAGGACTTTCTTTTAAATACAAAACATAAACCTGGGATATAATATACAAGCTGGTGTTCCTTTCAGCACTAAATCCATGTCCTAGAAAAACCTACAGCCCTATATTCTGCTATTATCAAAGAAAACATTGTTTATGATGTTTCGTTTCCCTCTCTGCTTCTTTGTTACTGTCTGTTGGAAGGACTCCAATCTGCAGAGAAAAAATGCTCTGAAATCTAAACTGAAAAACCTAAATGCCAGGAAAAAGCACAATATCTCTTTAAGAGTCAACAGTAAATTAACTTGCCCATAAGAGCGCAATAATTAGCAGTTAGTAGCTTATTAAAAGGATGGCAAAGGCCAAGCTGCCATCTGGGATCTCCAGTTTCTTGTGATTGTTATTATGTCAAGATGTGCAACTTGCATTAGCTTTCATGTCACTGTGCTTGCCCTTACTTTACATGTAAATTTTAATGAAAGATACAGCACTTTAAAAATCAGATGTCCATCAAAAGTGCTATTAGTCTGCCTTTTACAAAGCATATGGCCTGTTTTGCTACCTCTGCATCTCTACACACCACTGAATGCCTTAAACGAAGGAAATAAAAGAAGAAAAAAAAAAGCCTTTCAATCATATCAATTAAATATTCTCTTTGGGCAAAGTGAAAGCTGAATCTCATTGAGAACAGAAGACTACATTACAGCGTAAGAGGACAATATTTTAGCTCCTGTTTACACACAACCGCAACACCTTTAACTCTCCCAGGAATCATTCTTCTTAATAAAAATGAAAGTCAGTGAAGAATCAGCTGCTTATTCACACAGTAGAAAGACAGAGTTTTAAAACAAGGCTGAAAGATAGCACGTAAGACAAAATAAATTATCTATAAACTACAAAATACTCACCATATTACTAAATATTTTATAGATACTCAATTATCTGTAACCAAACATTCTTAGATGCACAAGCAAAAAATAATTTACCAGAAACATACTGTTTAATGACTCATTTGTCTGCCTTCATAAATATATTATGAAGTGGCATAAAAAAATCATTGTAAGACCTTAGAATTCTTTTGCAGTAGCTGATAGTCAAAATTTAAGTCATTTCCTTCAGCAAAGTTCAGCAAACGTCATCAATTCTGGAATATTAAGAACTAAGATGAATGCCTTGCAGTAATGTCCCCCCATTATCTTACATTCATCAACTATCAGTCATCTCCAATTAGACTTGCAAGAATTACAATAAAATATTTGTTTCTCCCCTAAACAGAATATGAAGCCAGCAGCAAAAATTCACTTACAAAAAAGAAAATATTCCAGGAGAACGACATCTTCATTCAAGGGGCTTTGGTTCTGTCAAAGAAGGCTTACAGTTTGGGTATTTGCTAACCATAACATGAAATGCTTTCTTTTTAGTTAACCATTAGGAGGCAAGTTTAAAATGGAAGTCACCACCCTCCTAATAATGCCAGGTATTCTCCCATCAAAAGGAAAACAAATGCAATACTACACATATTTTTAAAGTATTAAAGGACTGTAAGTGTAGAAACCAAAACCATAAACCAGTCATATTTAAAGCCCAAATATTGAGATATTTTACAAGGCAAAGCAAAGCTTAAAAACCACTGCCAAGGTTGGCAACAAGAATGTAGTGTTGTTTTTCCCCTTGTGTGATTAGATATTTATAGAGTACAAATTATTTAATTTGTTACTGATGTTTCACTTCAACGTTTGCATAAACTCTTGACCACTCAGACGAACTTATTCACACAGCTCTGAAATCCTCATAATACTGCTAGTGAAAAAGAACTCAAAATTATTTTCCAGATCAGTAAGGTGCAGTCATTTTCTTCTGTCCAAATCCACAAATGCTATTTTGGTTTTCTCTGTGCCATTACCTCCTGGTCAATATTATTGAACAATTCAAAGAAATAACAACCTCACACTTCTCACCGAGAGCAATGTTGAACATTACAAGACTTACAAGAGCCACTTAGGCTAAGAGCAGTCAGAACTAAGGGAGATGATCTGATCTTGCAACATTGAGAACTACACGGGGAATGTGCAAGTAGTCTTTGCTGTACACAACATGCATTTTAAAATGTCCCACAAACAAAATATGAGCACTCTTTCATTTCCTTCTAAGAATGGAGAAAAGATCTGCTTCATGTTGAAAATCAGCATGCAGTTGCACAGTTTTTAATCCCAAAAATAGATACTGATGGAGGGAAGGAGCCTGGTGCCTTAGAGGAGAGCAGCAGCCTGCAGACTGCGTGGGCGCTACAAAGGTGTGAACACCAGAAATCAGCCGTACCTGACTCTCATTCTGTGTGCCAGAGGGGACGTTTGGGGACTTTCCAGTTCTTTGGGTGAAGCTTAGCTCGCTAATTTCAATGTGAATTTTGCTGTTGCCTTCAAGAAGAAGCGGGACTATGTTCACTGAAAACAGAGTCCCACCAAGAACACATCCAATTTCCTCTAGAGACACAAACTTCAATAGCAGCCAGATCCAAACCAAGAGTAATGATAAAACAAAACCCACTACATATACGAGAGAATAGCAAAAAGGCAAATTATCATTCCCTTAACAAAGGCTGTCAGAGAGAACAAATTATATGGAAAAATGTGACAACATATTAACTCCAGTTCAATAGCAAATTAAAGTTGGATATTTATGATCTCCTTTTGTATCATTTACTTGCAGGGGAGTGTTAGGGAAATAAACATCATATAATTTTTTCTTAATTGTCAGTCCCTCTCCAGAAAAGCTGTATTCAGCAATTAATGCCAAACCAAATAAAAGTCCTCCCTGCTCATTGTACATTCACCTCATCTCCACAGCCAGTCTCATACACCTAATAAAAACCTAAACTGTGTATATATGCATTGTTTGTGTTAAAAATGCATGCTGTACCAAGGTGCTGTTCTGTATGTTTACTACTCTACCCATTACTCCAGCACACCCACACGTCATCTTCTTCAGCTTTCCAGGAAGTTAAAAGCAAGCAAAATCAAAACAAAACAAAACTACACACCCAAACACCTTTCAAAAAAAAACCCAAACACACCACCTCAGCAACAACCAAAAAATGAAACAAATGTACAAACAAAAAAGCCCAAAACAAAACAAAGAAGGACCACAATGAAAAACATCCTGAACTGTATTTAGTACAGTAAAAGCAACTAACAAAAGATTCATTTCAGATGATGAATGCAAGGTCACAGACCTTCACACGTTGTGAAGAGCCTTTATGAAATCACATACATCATATCCTTTGGACACATACATATCATGAGACAGAGCTGCTGCCAGTTTTCACTAGAAGCTACAAGAATGCAAAAAAAGATGAGCTTTCCAGGTACAATCACTAAGGTGTCTGGTACCACCTTCTCTGTGAGCTGAAGGCCATGTGTGGGTATGAAATTTGACTGCTTGAGCCCTCTGAATGTGATACCATTTTTCATACAGAATGATGGTTCTCTGATTAAGTGACTTGCTGCAACTAGTGCTACAAACTACACATAGCTGGAAAGTGAAACAATATTTTTACTCAGTGACACAATAAATTAAATTTTGGAGCAGAAGAATTAATTGTGAACTATATATTAGAATCTTACAGGCTGAACTGCAAGCTTTGCTTTGGAAAAGAATTTCTATTTACTCCTGCACAGACTGTCCTGCAGCACAAACACCACCGGAGAAAAGAAGGGAACAACATGAGCTAACATCATGCCATACAAATTTGCCTTGATCTACACTGGCCATTAAGTCCCACTAAACCATTACATCAGCTAACTTGATTACTGGCAGTGATGCTGAGGCATAGTATCATTTGGTGCGATGTGATTAGAGCTTTAGGTTCTCACATTTTTTACACTGTTCTGATGTTCACCTTTTGCTAAGAAGATAGCTCTGAGTACATTCTATGTGTTATCCTCCACCCCTCAACTTCAGATAGAATAGGAAGGCTATGAAATTAATTATTGGAGTATTTTTTCAACTTCAAAACAGAACAAATCATATTATTGATTACATGATGCACTCTATCAGGAGAATCCAACAATACAAACTTGTTAAAAGAAATCAGCATCAGAAAGAGGAATCATACAAACAGAAAGTGTTAAATATGCTAGTCCGGTCCCCAGAATTCAGGTATTACAGGAGTAGTAATCACTGCTTGTGCCTCAAAAGAAAGTGACTATGAACTCCAAGCCTTCATATACTTCTGGATTCAATACTAGTACAATTAGTCATTTCACACCTCAATGTCTTATTGGCATGAACACACCCAATGTCCTCCAATGTGTTCAAATCATGCTGATCAATAGATCAGATTCTTCAGTAGTGTATTTGTCGAAAAGGAGTAAGCCTCAGAGTAATACAATCTTTTAATCTTTCTATCTCAATGGAAAACAGGACAAAGAAATGGATTTTCCTCAAGCAGTGCTTATATTTTATCAATTAATCTTCCAGTTCAACTGGAGAATCACAGCAGGTTTGCAGCATTTTGCTTTTTTGACAGTTTTGATTAGAGATGGATGACTGCCCTCTGCATGCTTAAGACAACTGAACTGCCAAAGAGCAAGCTGGAGCCCCAGAGCAGCCTTACATGCCCTGTGTTCTCCTGAACTGCAAAAAAAAAATTTAAAAAGGTCCTCTCTGTTAAGCACTGTTGATCAGTTTCGTTTACTCTGTAGCATTTTGCAACTCAGTTTCTCTTTGAAAAACACGTTTTCACTAACAGAGAGGGTGAGAAGCAGAGGTAGGGAGAAACAATAGCTCAAAAGCCCTCCATCACTGATGGGTACTGGACAAGTCCATGTCTTGCTCTCACCAACAGCAGTGCCAAAATTCCCACCAGTGACTTCACTTCAGTGCAAGAGATTTGGCAGTACCAGGTCACTGGCCTCTTGCTCTCTATGTCTTCTGCCAAACTGATGACCCCTTTGCACTCCAGCATCACCTACCAGCCACAGGCAGCCTGACACTGTGCAGCCATACTTAGTGTGACCAGAGAGAAAATAACATCTATTAAGGCCTCAAAGCTTTCACCTTAATTAATATTTCTTCCATAATTCAATACAAACCAAAAGATTGTTAAGAGATGTTTAAAAGAAAAATCATTCATTTCCAGTATGAACCAGACCCATAAATATACAAATTGCCCATTAACAAACCAACACTTTACAAGCAATGAAGTCTTAGGAAGAATGCAATCTCTACCTTTACTTCTACCTATTGACAGGAAGGTGTGCATCCAGTTAAGAGGAGGAACAAGAAGAATGTCCATCATGGAGGAGGAAGAAGGAGGAAGCATAAAAAACAGAAATGGATGTCACCGGCCGTACTTAAAAACCCACGAAAATTAGCATGCTTGTGTAGCAGCCAAATCCAACAAAACACAATGCAAACCCTCATGCAGGAGCACACCAGTGATATGCCTCATTCCACATCAAATTCAAAACAGGAGGGAAAACAACAGAGCAGGGCAGAAATAAAATTAAAATCTCGTGGTAATATATTTGCTAAACACATTTCACCTACCCCAGCTAATCTATTTGTAGATAATGTTGACATTGCATATTTATTCACACATATACATTTACATATTTTATATCCTTGATATATTTATAGAGTAAATATTTATCAGAAGGGTATCTCTGTGAGTTGGTTGGCAGGAAAACTGAAGTCACTGTCCCCTGATGCATCAAGGATAAATAAGGGTGACTAATGGTGCCAGAAGCCAACAGTTTTCACCTTTATTATTTTTTTTTTGCCAGCCAAGGGAGTACAGAAAGGGCTGATGACAATCATACAGGCCTGAATAGGTCATGCAAGTCTTAATGAGCCAACTGGGTTGCAACTTGTAATTTACATGGCCAAGTGCATCTGCTTATACAATCCAGTGCTAAACCACAGACTGCTACAAAGACAGAATGGGAACCATTTTGGTTATAGAAAAGATATTTAGGGTCATTGCGTCTAACCATTATCTAACTAATGGTTAGTCTGGTACTACACCATGTTCCTTAGTACCATCCCCTAAACACCTTCAAGTATGGCAATTCAGCCAATTTCCTGGGCATCTTGTTCCAGTGTTTGATGATCCTTTCAGTGAAGAAATGTCTTCAAATATTTAATACAAAACTCCACTGGTGCAACTAATTCCTATCTCTTGTTACTAGGGAGAAAATACCAACACCCACCTCACTAAAACCTCCTTTCAGATAGTTGCAGAGAGTAATAAGGTCTCTCCCCATTCAGTCTTTGTTTTCTCCAGACTAAACGACCACAATTCCCTCAGCCACTCCTCAGATGTGTTCTTCACACCCCTCAGCAGCTTTGTTGCACTTCTCTGAACACAGTCTAACACCTCAGTGTCTTTCTTGTAGTGAGGACCCCAAAACTGAATAGAGTACTCAAAGTGTGGTCTCACCAATGGTGAATACAGGGGGACAATCACATCCCTGGTCCAGTTTGTCACATTATTCTTGATACAAACCTGGATTCTGTTGGCTTTCTTGCCCACCTGAGCACACTGCTGACTCATATTCAGCCTGATGCCAACAACGTACATTCACTGTCCTAGACAATTCCAACATGCCATCATTCTACATCTGCCAATGATTTGCCGTACTCATTTGCATCCTAAGCAACTAGGACACACTGAATGGACCTGTTGTGCTACTTCAAGAAGCACAACTTCCAAACCAACAGCCCAGATGAACAGTAAGTGGGGACAGAGAAGGAGCTTAGTCAGGTGCTCCACATATCCCACACCATGGTCTTGTCATGCATTCATAAAGAGCCCTGTTTTCCTATCTTTCCCACCACACAAGGATGCTAAATGGTACAGAAACTGAAAAGTGAGCCCCAACTTCACTTCTGACTATTACCCTCAGAGCAGACCTCTTGGCCTTAAACTACAAGGCAAAAACTGATCATGTCCTAAACCTCTCTACATTTCACTGAGGCAGAGATAAACCATGTCTCTTTTACTCAAGCACCTAATTACTGTTGAGCTTTCACAGACACTACATTCCATCTTATTAACTCTTTGGACTGTCTAACCTCAGATATGTGTTCACTTAATAGCAAAAAACCTCCAGACTTGCCTTTTCTCCCCAGTTTATCTGGTTTTCCTAGTGCACCACATGCACACATCTTGCATCAAAACTTGAACCATGTAACTGCGTTTGCAAGACTAGAACATTTCATGAGTGCTGCTAACACTTCCCTCTGTACCCACGTGTCCTGGTTTGAATTAGAACAGAACAAATCTCGGTCACTGATTTTGCCTTTCATCTCAGTTTCTTCTACATAACTGCACTTTCTGCAATCAACAGCATGATTTCAAGGACTGCATCTGCTTCTAGCAGTGATAATGCTCAATGTTCTTTCATACCAAAGACTAGTGTGAAGACCAAGGTCACTGCTGAATCTTGTGTACCATCTTTGGGGTGTACAAAAAAAGGTCGTTCCTGCAGTGAGTAGTGAACAGTTCAGACGACCCTAAACTGACCAGCTAGGTATTCCATTCCATATATGTGATAGTCAATATAAAGTTGAGGGATCATAAGGGCCATGTTCTCTTCCTCAATGACCAGTGTCCAAGGACACTATACATTCTGCCATCAATCCCAATCTATGAGTTCCTCAATCCAGACTGAGAATCCAGATGCTGAATCCAGTTCCCACCTGCTGCTGAGTCCAGTCTGGGACTTCTGACACCGTATCAGTGGTGATGATGATACAAGTGCCATCAAGGCAGTTTGTATATATTTAATTATTATTATTCTCATTACTCTCACTTTTCTTTTCCAACTCATATGCCTCTCTCCTCCTTTCACTTTCTTTTCCCCTTTGGGAAGGGAGAGAAGTTAATAGTGTTTGTCACTTGTTTAAAGGCCAGCCCAGGCCCAAACCTTGATACCATGTCAACAAGACACTAACTCTGTTAGAAGCAAATAGAATTATCCCTCTCCTCACCAGCTTCTTGTTCCACATGTCCCTAGTGCAAAATGGTAGTAATGATCCCATCATGTCATAGTAAATAGATCTGCAGCACAAATCCAGGATGAGATATTAAAATGTGAACTCTGATACAGGCCTAGATCCCATTTGTAGTCCAGCCTGGGGTTAGCTCTGTTCTTTTTCTAAGCCATTTTTCTCTTTGCATATTGACAAATTTATATTGCAGATACAGGACTTACAGACCATTACATGCAATTTTCCTCAGGATTCATAATAAGTTAGGATCATGCCATGAGGGCTATTAACATATTTTTGGTAATAATTGCACTCCTAAAAATAAAGATCAACACCAAGGTCTATGTTTACCAGTCAGAAGTTGGAGTCATTATAGACAGCACAACAAGAAAGAAATGGCAAGATAAAGTAGTTGTTGGGCTGCATGGAAGGTGGAAACATACCACTTTACTGTCCATGGAATTATCTCACGCTCCCTTCAGGACATCCGAGTCCCAGGCTGACAAGTGGCAACAGCTCGTGGGACACAAGAGGCAAAAATGCAAATGGCTTGTCTGGCACCCAGTAGGCTTAGCTGCTTTTGTCATGCATAGCCCACCTCAGAAAAGCAGCCGGGACTAAACTCTTTCATGATCAGTGACTAAAACAGAAAGAAAGCCAAAAAACTTACCTTGTTCACTCATCATCAAGTGTGAGAGGCCTTTGAAAAAGAGAGAGAGAGAGAGGAAATAAGGAAAACAGGAAAAGAAGTCCATGCACACTAGTCACATTGCAAGAAGACTGGAGCTCACATACTTGAACTAGACCAAGTATGGGTGTAGCACACAGAGTACACACATATGCAGGTGCTGCTTTCCACACCGAGCAGGAAAGCACCTGTTACAACTGAGAAAACCCTCCCAGTATTTGCAGAACTGCGTTTCATGTTCGGCATATCCCCTGGGGAACAACTCCAGAGGCACTGCACCCTGGTATGGGCAAACTAGGAAAGTCAAGGTCTCCAACAAGGAGCCTGGAGATAGAAACAGCTTCTATAGAAGTAACTTCTCAGCTGCATATTTAAAACTCAAGGCTGCAGTGGTCAGTTAAAGGGAGGCTGTGATTCTACAACATCTGCTTCAGGCAAAATATCTGGGCTAAATACATACACACAGAGAAAGGAAGCATCACCTTCGTTCCTCAACTTAGTGGCATCGCCACATGCTTTCGGCCGATCAGCATTGCTCACATTTACTAATTAGACAGCAGTACCCGGGGCCTACCTAGCAAAGACTAAAAACATTACTGTGGTGGAAGGTCCAAATTATGCCTAGCATACATGCCCACCACATGCCCTAAACACCTGCCCGAATACCCACCCTGGCCCCCCTCTCCCTGCTCCCTGGAACTTCCCAGATGGAAGAAGCGGGAAAGCAGACAGAGGCTTTGGCGCCTCTCAGTCTACCACAGACCCCACATTTGGCCTTGTTTTGCAGCTTGCTTTGTTTTGTGATAAGCACCGGTCACGATCCTGGGCCTTTTTCGGAGAAACAATTCAGGATTGGTTCTAGGAGTGGCTTTACCTGTTGCTGTTGGTCAAAGTCGCTCGTTGAAACGCTTAAAGCCCTGGCAAACTTGCTTGTTCGCTGCTGCTGCCGCTTGTGTCGTGCTGGCTGTTGGCCTCCTGTGCCTCTGCGTGCCACCACACTGCGCGTCGCGCCTAACTGACCGGCAGCCCTGGCCCTGCCTCATCCAGCCGAGGCACTGAAATCTGCTTGCCCCTAGGCCGGGATACAGCTACCCGCTTGAGCTCAGCCGAGCCCGAGTATAGCTAACGACCTAGCAACGGCCTAGGCCTAGCAACGAGGTGCGACATCGGGACCTGCCGGCCGACTCCTTGCTATACACAGCACTCAGGCGGACTGCTCCAGCCCGCAAACCTGCACCCTGCTGTGCCCAGGTGGCTGCTGACCGCTGATGACTCCCTGAGAGCCACGGAAGACCTCTCTCGTGTCTGTGGGCCTTGTCAGACGGCGTGCTTGATCTGCACTGGGCAAGCAGCAAAGCCCCGGCACGTCACAGAACCACAGAATCATAGAACCATAGAACCATAGAATCATAGAATCATAGAATCATAGAATCATAGAATCAACCAAGTTGGAAGAGACCTCCAAGATCATCCAGTCCAACCTAGCACCCAGCCCTATCCAATCAACTAGACCATGGCACTAAGTGCCCCAGCCAGTCTTTGCTTGAAGACCTCCAGGGATGGTGCCTCCACCACCTCCCTGGGCAGCCCATTCCAATGCCAATCACTATGAAGAACTTCCTCCTAACATCCAGCCTATACTTTACCCTGGCACAACTTGAGACTGTGTCCCCTTGTTCTGTTGCTGGTTGCCTGGGAGAAGAGGCCACCCCCCACCTGGCTACAATGCCCCTTTAGGTAGTTGTAGACAGCAATGAGGTCCCCCCGAGCCTCCTCTTCTCCAGGCTGCACCCCCCCAGCTCCCTCAGCCTCTCCTCATAGGATTTGTGTTCCAGGCCCCTCACCAGCTTTGTTGCCCTTCTCTGGACACCTTCCAGCACCTCAACATCTTTCTTGAATTGAGGGGCCCAGAACTGGACACAGGACTCAAGGTGTGGCCTGACCAGTGCTGAGTACAGGGGCAGAAGAACCTCCCTTGTCCTACTGGCCACACTGTTCCTGATGCAGGCCAGGATGCCATTGGCTCTCTTGGCCACCTGGGCACACTGCTGGCTCATCTTCAGCTACTATCTACCAGCATCCCCAGGTCCCTTTCCTCCTGGCTGCTCTCCACGCGGCTTCCGCTATGTATCTTTTCCCATTTATGCTTTTGGAGTGCAAATACTGAGACTCTCAACGAGTGCGTACCCTAACGCTCTTTACTCAAGTCTGTAAAAGTCTACGCTCAACCTATCAGCAGCAGTTTGTGCTGCAAGGCTCTCTGGTTACAAACCTTTTCTAAACACTCTCCCTAAATCGTTTGAGTGTACAGATACATTCTGCAAAACTGTTTTACCAACCACATCACAGAAGCTCTGTGTGTTAACTGTGAATAAGTTTGGGGACATTTTCTTAGTATAATTAATAAACTATTTAATAATTTTACACCAGCCTCATTACAATTCACTCCTAACCCAGATTCGAACCCCTCCTTAACAGTTGCATGTAACTCATTTTTAACATTACTCCAGTTCTTTTGAGGAAGAATTGGAGATTCAGCTTCTGAGGGCAGTGGGTTAGTTTATTACTCTATAGCCAAAGCTACTCCTTGGTTTCGTAAGTCAAGGTAAAGCCAGACAGCAGCACAGTTGTCCTCAGCAGCTGCAGTCACTGTCAGCTCTGTAGAGGCACCTGTGATGATTACTTGGACCGCTCCAGTCTCTGCTTGATAACTCTTTCCTGCATACCACTTGTTTGTTTCAATTTAAATTCATTTCTAGCCCAAATTTCCAAATAGGCTGACCATGCAGCTGCATTCACACAATCACCATTTAGATACTACTTTATATATTTCTATGTATATATACACAATCCATTAAGCCATCCAACTGACTCGTTACTTAAATTTGTGCCACATAACATCACAGAACTAACTTAATACCCACTGAAACCACGAGTGAACTCTTTTGTATTGAGTTCCCTGACCTTCTTCCCTTAGATTGATCCCTTCACATCTCCTACTTCTCAAAGAACTTAGTATGGAAGGTCTGAGAAATGAGGTAGGGTAGAGCAGGGCCTCCCCGCACACCCAGGCCTGTACATTGCTTGATTCCTGTGACTCTATTAAAAGCTTTATTTAGCATGAACCTAAGTTTATGCCTGTTATTTATGACACAGGGATTTTGGTACAGGTATACACATACACACCCTATCTTGAGTCACTCTATTAATGCAGCATAACTGTGACTTTCCTAATTTTCACTGAGACTGAGAGGTCAAATGAATTTATTAGAATGAAAACTTTTAACAAGCAGCATGCTGCATTGGAATTTGTTTATTGCTCTCTCTTTTATACTTCTAATTTGCATCTGCTATAGAAATCTAAAATCCAGATCATCCCCAGAATATGTTCGCCCACAGAGAACTCCCAAACCAGATAAGGGGATTAATAATTGTACAGTCTAAGGAATGCAAATGTCTTAATGTTCTTGAAGATTATTGTGGATTTAGAAAAATAATCATAAATAGGACATATCTCTTGCTTTTTTGGTAGGGTTTTTTTACTTTGGTTGGTTGAGGTCTTTGGGTTTGTTTTTTTTAAGCTATAAATAAACAGATTTTTCTACTGTGGGACGTACTTCCAGTCTAAATTACAAGCTCTAAAGTCACTGAATCATTTTGTTCTGTTTCTAGAGTGGGTTGAATTTGTGTCTCTTTATGGCCACTAACCCAAACATTCATGATAAGCAAATCTTATGCCTGAACAAAGGGGCACGCGAAAGTCACTGTCAAAGACACTGTAAAAGATAAGAAGACAAAATTATACTTGCTAGGACCTACAAATCATAAAGAACCTGTAGTAATGGTGAAAAAGGAGAAAAGGCAAGAAGACGGCAGTGTGACATGTAGCTGAAGCTCACCAAACAGAGGGGATATCAGACTCATAGCAGAGACTGGGATCCCAAGTCTTCAGCCCACATGGCTGAGAGGCACAGCACCTCAGTTGCTGGGGATAGCAAGGGCCTTGTTCACATGGGAAGAGAGGACAGCGACCAAGAGAAACCTCCAGAGTGGTCAAAGCAAGGGCCTGCATTAAAGACCCTGGATCACACCACAAGAACACTGTCTTCTCTTTCCACCAGCCACAGAGAAGCTATAACAGTGCCAAAATGTCAGTAATGTCAATGACTCTTTTGCCAGTGTCTCCATTAGTCCAATGTTTGGTGCTCTGTCAGGCACATAAAGCAAAAGCAGCTTGGAGCCTTTTGCCTGCAGTTCAGGGGCGAGTGCATTTCCAAATGCACCCATCATTCTGGCCCCTGGCTTGGCTTTGGTTCCAATACCTGCAAAAGAAAATCTCCCTAAGTACTGCCAACTCTCTCTGCCCCTTGACAAATTTGAAAAAGCAGCTGTGGTACTGTGTTTGCATAAACTCATTTTGCCCCAGAGCAAGTTATTAGTACATACAACTATTAATTGTGCCAACAAGCATCCTGTTCCGGGGTAACTGTGTCAGAAAATCTGAATTATCACCAAGATCTAGGTGAAACATGCTTTCATGTTCATCTTAGATATGCTCTGATTAAAGGCTAGGGGTGCAAGTCAAACCAGTGTACAGCTGTGAAAAGGTTGGTACAAACCCGCATGAGTCACAATGGTCAAGGGGTCCATGTGCCCTTTCTAAACCAATCTAGTCATAACTATCTAGTGACTGGGCACAACTACTGCCCAACAAAAACAGTGGGTAGCAAGTGCTCTACTAAAGGTTTTGGAAAAGTTCAGAACAGATAGCTTGTCTGTCTGTAAAGAAATTTTACCTAGAAGTCAGGAATCTGTTGACTTGCTGCTCCTGAACTTCAAATGCGAGTGATGGTAAGGACAAGTGCCTGGCTTCAGAATAAGGCTCTGAACAGGTTTCTTAGTTAATGACAGGCATCTGCTTGTGCTCAGCCTCTTGAGTCCCAGCCTCTTCAGGCTTTCAGCAGTAATGGGAACAGAAAGTGGCCTGCTTCTTCAGAGTACAGGTTTATTACTAAAATAGTATGTCCACTGTTGAAGGAAGACAGACAAAATCTGCTCCCTCAGCACAATTTAGGCCTGACACAACTGGCTGTTCCTATTTAGGTCTGGGAGGGTTTTTTGGTATTTCTTTAACCTACTACCAAACCAGTATAATTTACTTAAAGGATCAATACTAATCTCCCCTGATCTTGAAGTAACATTTCAAAGAACTGCACTGTTTAAAAAAATTGTGAATCATTTGCTTGCTATATCAAAATATTAAAATTAAGTGGTTTTAATTACATGAACTATCAAAGGCCAACACCAGATTCTTGGGAATTCAGAGGACATTTTTAGAAGTAGCTTCAGCATGCAATGATATGAAAGACCAATGTAGTTAAACATCAGCCCTCAGCTGTAAGGATTTACCACAATTTTCAGGGTGGAGGAGAAGAAGGAAACCTTGGAGGCAGTTTGTACCTCACCCCCACTGCTTCCCATCCTCCACCCCCAGAACCACATTCAGGTACTTATCACTTAAAATGGAAAAATTAAGCCACAAAACCTAAGAAGGTGGGGGCAAAACCACAAAACACAAGTGTGAGTGACAAATGATGGCAGTAAAAAGAAGAAGATTGACTTCATCTAGTTAATTATAGCTTGTCTCATGTTACTGGGCCCATGTTCTGGGGGTGTGCTGCTGAATTGTTCTGTTGAGGTGGGCAGTCTTAGTATTTCCCTTTTAATGATGCTGCCAGATGATTAACCCAAAAACCTCTTTATGAATGGGAAAAGAGACAGGCAGGCAGCAGCAGCAGCACAGCTATCCCCAGGGGGCAGGTTTGCCCAAAGAGGATCTTTTCCTGGGTATCAAGCTCAGTGACCCATTCAAGCAACAAGAGGACCAGCTGCAGTGTATGTCTGAAGTAGAGCATTATGCTCTCTGTTCAGGATACACATGAAAATCCTTTACAGCAGAGCTGAAGAAAGAAATGAAGCAAACCAGGGACTCTTCCAAAAATAAAATTTCATCTATTGTAGAGAAGAGCACTGTCATGAGTAATGGAGTCTGTTGTTTCACACCCTTTCCTAAAACCAGCAATTCCTTAAGAAACATTTTGGGGTTTCTTTTTCTCCTCTGAGTTCCTACCCCAGCTCCATCAGCAGTTGCCTTTTCTAGTTAGGGAGGAGAGCTGACAAGTCCTTCATTTCCCACATGGTCCTTCTTAAAAATAGGCATCTTGAGATTTTCTGAAATCCAGAGCCTAAGGAAGACTCCCTAAGAGTCTCAATGTACTAAAAAGAGAGCATTCCCAGAGGTGGAGGACTTCAAGATACGTGTCCATGCAGGCAAGGGAACTGGATGGGTTACTTTAAAGCAAGCCAAGACAAAGCAACATGTTAATGGGTTACATGGGGATCAGTGCTGGTGCATCAGGACGTGAAGGGAGGCTGTAGCCAGGTGGGGGTTGGCCTCTTCTCCCAGGCAACCAGCAACAGAACAAGGGGACACAGTCTCAAGTTGTGCCGGGGGAAGTATAGGCTGGATGTTAGGAGGAAGTTCTTCACAGAGAGAGTGATTGGCATTGGAATGGGCTGCCCAGGGAGGTGGTGGAGGCACCATCCCTGGAGGCGTTCAAGAAAAGACTGGATGAGGCACTTAGTGCCATGGTCTAGTTGACTGGATAGGGCTGGGGGATAGGTTGGACTGGATGATCTTGGAGGTCTCTTCCAACCTGGTTGATTCTATGATTCCAGCAAGGTCAAAGGATGTGACTTAGAGGAAGAAACTAAAACCTTATTTTGAGAGACATAAAGAATGGATGAAGAGGAAAAATCATTCTGAAGCCTCATTCAGACCTTTCACCTGCCAGACAGGCCAGCTTTGCCAAAAGGATGACCTGATTCCTTGCCTGCTGGCATACATGATGCCTTTTTCATTCTAACTGGGCAAAGCACAGGGTGGGGAGCAGTCATTTTTGTCTGATTCAGCTGTGACATGCATGCCAGCCAAGAGGCTCTTTGAGGGCCCCAGCAATGAGGCCAGCCAGGAGTGCAGTTCTGTTGTTGTAGCCGGAGGCCCACTTCCAATCCAATTACACACAACAGCTGTGCTAGCTCATCTTTTCCATCCCCTCTGCTTCTTCTACTATGTGATTCCAGGACAGGTTTTGTCATTACTGGGGGCAGTAAGTCAGGGTGCATGGCACCTACTCCGAGTGATCAAAGGAATAAGAGCATGAAGGTAGAAGCCAGAGAGAAAGTCATTTACCCTAGCATCTACTGGCTAAAATAGAGATCAGTCCATACTGTCTTGTCTTCCCTGTGGCAGAAACAGCATTCTGATACCGCATGTGGCATGTTCCTAGAAGTATTCACACATGGAGGACTACAAACATGGTAATGCTTGAAAATAAGCACTCAAAAAGAGTACTGAGTTCACAAAGAAGGCCACGTGCACAAAACAGCTGTGGGAACCTGAGGCTGATCCACAAGAAGATGTGTATCACTGCAAATGCACATGGATTGAGTAGGTGCACAAGTTGGGAAAAGAAGGGCTCTAAGGCATGAAATAGAATTTGTCAGCTTGAAAAAGACATTTCTGACAATAATATAATAGAAATAAAATCCCAAATAATACGAAGTGAACAAAGAACTTTTTTCCCCATTTGCCAAAACACAAGGAATAGAAGTCACTGAATGAAATTCTCAAGAAACATGTGTAAAAAGAAGTGAAATAAAATGCTTTCCACATTTGAATGACTAAACGATGGGACTTGCTTTCAAAGTGTACTGTGGACTTAAGAAAAATAAGTGGATTAAGAAAAACAAATACTGGACACATCCAGGAAAAAATAAAAAGTGAGTCAATGACTGTTAAATGCCATGGCCTGGATACAGTAGGGGACATAAAATACTTATAACACTGACAGCACCTACGTTAATAAGAAGACACTTCTGGGCTAGTGGAATTCTTGCTCTGACTCTAGTGACCACCACTGTCATACTGTTGCAAATAGGTATGGAAGTGTAAGTGGGGAAAGATTTTGCTGCAAAAGAATCTGATCTGGGGAGAGTGCATTGTTCAAAGGGCATGTAAGAATGAAAACAATGGCTGCACCCATGAAGAAGAAGATAAGCCTGTCCAAACTGGTTTCTACCACCTGTATAAGTGGCACTGAGCATGGGTAGATCCTTACTCTGACCTAGCAACTTCTCCAGACAGGAAACTTCAAATGGGCTGAAACAGGATTCACACATTTTCATGACCAAAAAACAAAGATCAGTTTCAAGGAAGGAGAAGCCAGTACAAAGGTACTGCTAAAATTACCCTGTGGCGTGGAGGTAGGGAGACAGACTAAAGCAGTAGCCCTGTGAGGAAGAAACATTGAAAGATGGAGCTTGAAAGATTAAAAGCTTGGACCAAAAATGTGGTAGTACATTTGTTTCGTCAAGGACATCTGTATCCTTGGGAAGGAGCTGTTTGGGAAAACAAGGACAATTTTTTTCCTCAGGTTGTGTCCATTCAATATGTGCAAACCCTAGTCACAAGAAAAAATCATGACATCAAAATGCTCAGAACTTCATCTCTTAGCCTTCTCCCCATGAAGATGTGAAAATCTCTCCCACAAAGGGGATAAGTCTGGCATGAATACTAAAAACTCTTAATCTTCATAACTGTCAATCCAAGATCTCTGTGTCTTCTGAAAGTGAGGTGAGGCTGTAGCTATAACCCCAGAGGGAGAAGTGAAGTGCTGAGTTATTTCTCCTCTACTCAACAAAATAAGTCAGTGAACCAGCAGAGTACAAACAGCAACAGTCCCAACTCCAGGGCTCTAAATACTTGATTTTGCTGCTTACAATGCAGTGCTATTTTGTGACTGGGGCCATAACATTTGCAGAGCAGCTGGACTAATACCTGAAGAACTCCTTTCATTTGTGAAATAAGTCAGATAGGATCTTCAGCTGGCTCTTGATAGCAGTCCCTGCAGCTGGTGTAACCCTTCTACACAAGCAGAAACCTCACATCCTGGGAAAGCTCACAGTATACATTTCTGTTTATTCTGAACAAGATTCTTTGCACCTTGAACAAACTGCTCCTAGCAGAGCTCTGCAGTCCTCACTGCTGCCAGTCCCAGCCTATTCACAACTACCTTCTCTTACTGGGGGCATAGTTCTAGCCAGTCTATTCAACATTAAAAAATATTCAGGTAATCAACAGGCTCTTCACATCCCTAAATTGTCTTGCAAACAGTGGATGGCTGAAGCAACCACTCTGACAGGGAGCCAGGGCTCTGCCCTCACAATACAGATAGCTAAATGCCCAAATAGGAAGAAAGCCTCTGCACAGCTGGACGGAGGGGATGTGCACACCCAAACCCACCTGGTGGTCCATGTCACTGCCAATCACACAGCAATGCCAGCATCCTCCTCAGTGGAAGCTGAGCGAGGGATTAGACTGCCTAGTAAACAACTGCAAAGCCCAATAATGAGCTGTGAGTAATTGTAAGATGGAAAACATAGGTGAGTGCAAGACCACATGGAAAAGAGCATTCACATGTGACTAGAAATCCAGATGAGAAAGCATACAGCAGTCCTAAAAACAAGAACAGGTATATGATCAATGGGAGAATAAAAAAAATGCACATCCCAGCATATACATTACAAGAGTGTAAGAATGCAGTGGGGCAGAAGAGTCCCTACAGAAAGCAGAAAGATGGATTGCTCCAGGTTGTTTGTGTAACAGCAACATCATCTTGTCCTGGTTCTGCCATCTCTGTTTGGACTCCTACTAGTGATGCCATTGCTCCCCACCATGCTCTGCAGGCCTGGGATATGCTAATGATGTTGTTCAAGGTAACATGAAATCCAGTGACCATAAAATTGGGGTCCATGAAATTATAGAGTTTTCAATATATGGTGAAACCAGGAGAGACATAAACAAAACCTCCACACTGGACTTCCAAGGGACAGACTCCAACTTATTTAAGGAACTAACTCAGAAAGTTCCTTGGGAAACAGCCCTTAAAAACAAAGGGGTCCAGAAAGGTTGGACCTGCTTCAAGGAAGAATCCCTGAAGGTGCAGGAACAGGATGTGCCATGGTGCTGGAAGATGAGCCAATGAGGGAGGCAGCCAGACTGGATGGGCAAGGAGCTGCTAAAGGAATTAAAGAAAAAAAAAAGAGGGTGTATCACCTTTGGAAAAAAGGGGAGGTATCCCGGGAAGAGTTCAAGGATGTTGCTAGGTTTAGTAGGAAAAAAGTTAGAGAGGCAAAAGCCCATTTAGAACTTAGGCTGCCACTGCAGTTAAGGAGAATTAAAAACCTTTCTGTAAGTATATTAACAGCAAAAGAAGGGGCAGGGACAACCTCCACTGCTTATTAGACGCAGAGGGGAATACAGCAATAAAGGATCAGGAAAAGGCAGAAGTACTTAACACCTTTGCCTCAATCTTTAATAGTGGGACAGGCTGTCTCCAGGACAACTAGCCTTCTGAGCTGGTAGATGGGTCAAGAACTGGCTGGAGGGATGGGCCCAGAGAGTGGTGGTGAATGGTGCCACACCCAATTGGCAGCCAGTCACTAGTGGTGTGTCCCAGGGATCAGTGCTGAGCCCAATCCTGTTCAATATCTTTATTAATGATCTGGAGCAGGGGATTGAGTCCAGCATCAGTAAGTTTGCAGATGACACCAAGCTAGGAGCAGCTGTTGATCTGTTGGAAGGTAGGAGAGCCCTGCAGAGGGACCTGGACAGGCTGGATGGGTGGGCAGAGGCCAATGGGATGAGACTGAACAAGGCCAAGTGCAGGGTTCTGCACTTTGGCCACAACAACCCCAAGCAGCACCACAGGCTGGGGACTGAGCAGCTGAAACGCAGCCAGGCAGAAAGGGACCTGGGTGTGCTGGTAAATTGTAGCTGAAGATGAGCCAGCAGTGTACCCAGGTGGCCAGGAGAGCCAATGGCATCCTGGCCTGCATCAGGAACAGTGTGGCCAGTAGGACAAGGGAGGTTATTCTTCCCCTGTACTCAGCACTGGTCAGGCCACACCTTGAGCACTGTGTCCAGTTCTGGGCCCCTCAGTTCAAGAGAGATGTTGAGGTGCTGGAAGGTGTCCAGAGAAGGGCGACAAAGCTGGTGAGGGGCCTGGAACACAAACCCTGCGAGGAGAGGCTGAGGGAGCTGGGGGTGTGCAGCCTGGAGAAGAGGAGGCTCAGGGGTGACCTCATTGCTGTCTACAACTACCTAAAGAGGCTGTAGCCAGGTGGGGGTTGGTCTCTTCTCCCAGGCAACCAGCAACAGAACAAGGGGACACAGTCTCAAGTTGTGCTGGGGTAGGTCTAGGCTGGATGTTAGGAGGAAGTTCTTCCCAGAGAGAGTGATTGGCATTGGAATGGGCTGCCCAGGGAGGTGGTGGAGCCACCATCTCTGGAGATGTTAATGCATAATATCATGAGTCCCACTGGTAGAGCACAGCAAGGCCATGCTCTCTCAGTTCTATGATCAGCTTCAGAACACTGTGGAGAGACTTAGGACCCTGAATCCTTGGTGCACGTCCTGTCACATCCTGACATGATGAGAGGAGACAAGAGCTCCTGGACATCTAAGATTGGGTCAGAGTAGACACATGTTCAGACCCACGGGTCACTGAAAAGATTCAACTTTATGGTTGACAAAGCCTTTCTCTCCAAGGCACACCAGGCAGCATTTCCCATTTGGCCCCTTCCATCATCACTGTTGCCAGTTGAGATATGCACAGGATGCAAAAAGGTGGCTGACGAGGGAATCTAAAAAGCCAAATACGCAGGGAAATTACCCAAGCAGCCAGCCCTCAATGTGTCTCTCTGAACTGTTTCACAAAATCTGATTATCCAAGTGTAGAAAAGAAGCAAATTGGATGGAGAACTCATTCCACATCTAGGTCAAATTTACCAGAAGTTATGCAGAAAGCTGAGAAGGAAAAGAATCTTAACTCTCCCACCATCCCACTCCAGCCAGAGCAATGCCAGCTGCTTCTCTAGACTCTCATTTCCATTTCATATAATGATAAACCAGGTGGAGCTGCCTGAGCGTGAGGTAAAAATTAGTTTCCTAAGCTTCAGTGGCAACAGGATGTGGACTACAGCATAAGGCAGTCTAGTTTGATTAACCCTTATGGCTGCAGCCATGGGACTCAGACCCCTTTGGAAATGAGAGAGTAATCTGGGGAGGGAGGTATGGAGTTCTTCAGGATAAAATACTTCTTTGTGGGAGAACTGCCCAAACAAACAAGCACATAAAATACACAATCTTTTTTTCCTTTTACATGGATCACCTGTGCCCTGTCAGGAATTTAATGTTGTAATGCCTAAATAAGATTAGACATTCACATGCAGCAAGAAAGACACTCACTGAGTTTTAAAACCTAAACTTAAACAACAACCAAAATAAAACCCCTTGGATAGTGGGAATGAAACACAACAGGTTATCAGTGGGACTAGCAAAAGGATTTGACTCCAATAGAAGGACTACACACAGACTACACACAGACATATCAAAAATAAATTACATATGATGCACTGTTCAATGCCAAACAATCAGGTAGACGTTTTAAATGTAGTTTTCATTCCAAAACATCCCTTTAACTGACCAATGCAATGTAATTTCTGAAGAGGGAAGTTTGTAACCTTTGCTGCTATGCAGCCCTCCTTTTAGCAAAGACTTTGCTATCTGGCAAATCTGATGATTTGCTCTGTATGCTCTCAGGAAGCAGGGTGAGGTTTCTGCCCCTAGTAACTGTCCATCCCCATTCCTTAAAGAGCAACCTTTCAGCTCAGTAAAAGCAACACTTACCTGGAATATGATTGACATCTGTCGAGGTGTTTTCATGGCAAGCAGAAGGGAGAACAGGAAAAGATAGAGAGAGAGAGAGAAAGAGAAGAGAAAAAAGCCATTAGAGATGCACACAGCAACTCAGCATCCTTGCATGGAAATCAATTTCATGCAAACCCAGAAATAATTAGGTTTGTTTGAAGGCCACCCATCTGCAGCCAAGAACCCAGCCATGCAAGGGAGGAGGCACTGTCTCCCTCTCCACTGTGCATGTAAAAGCGAATCCACCATCATATCTGTCCGGAGAGAGTTCCTGGAATCAGATAGAACCAAGCCATGTCAGTACCTGTAAGAATATCAGTGCAAATACTCTACTATTTTTCACACACAAATGCAAAAGAAAGAAACAAAAACCAACCTGCCTGCAGTAGGTTTCTATTGCACATAAATTCAAGCAAGTTTTCAGAAAATAGGAAAGGAACCTGCTCCCCTTTCATGAGGGGCTATGTGAATTTATGACCAGGTGAAAAGACACTCAACATAGATCCAAAGTGTAGAAGAGAGCCCATTCTTTTTCGTTCCTCCTGCCCATCATTCCTAAACCAACATCCTTCATTGCAGACAGCAGCAGGGGTGGGGGAGGAGTGCCAGAGGCTTGCACATCCCACATGTTTTTTCACAAGATGCTGAATTCAAACCAAATGGCATTTGGTATTTTTTTCTCTTTGTGGCATAAGACTGCTTTTCAGATAAATCCTAGAATAAGCTACTCTTTTAAAAAAGGGAAGAGCAAGCCCATGTTAAGTGATAGTATCAGCCACAGATGAGGTCTATCTTTGAATGTAGCATCTGGTTTGGGCAGAGAATGCACTTTTAGAAAACACATCTCAATTTTTTTTAGCATCCAAGGTTTAGTTGTGCTCTGAATAGTTGCATTTATCATAACACCATGATGGAGGAACCCTTAAATCACAGAATTAATCAGGTTGGAAAAGACCTCCAAGATCATTGAGTCCAGCCTATCGCCTAACCCTTCTAATTAACTAAACCATGGCACTAAGTGCCTCATCCAGCCTCCCCTTAAACACCTCCAGGGATGGTGACTCCACCACCTCCCCAGGCAGCCCATTCCAATGCCAATCACTCTTTCTGTGAAGAACTTCTTCCTAACGTCCAGTCTAAATCTGCCCTGGCACAGTTTTAGACTGTATCCTCTTGCTCCTTCCAAAGGCAAAAAGAAAATGCTTGAGGAAATCATGGGACCAGATTCATAGGTAGCATTCTGCCTTGGAGGCTTTTACCTTGCCCAGGCATCCATTACAGGTATCATCTTTCCAATACGACTTCAAAACAGTACATTAACAATTCAGACTACTGCAGGTCCTGAACCATACCTGCTGCAAGCCTAGGAGCATGACATGCCAGATGCTTTGCTACACACCAACATCTAAGACTGTATTCTCACTCTCTAAATACCCCTTCCAGCTTCTATTAGCATTCCTCCTGCCTGTCCAAACCACCTGTGAAACTAGTGTCACTTGCCCTCCTGAGACACTTGCATTTCAGTGGTGATTCCTAAGCATATCACTTTATAACGGTTCCAGAATCATTTGAGGAAAAGTTCCCATGGTACCTCACACATATCAAGCCATCTTTGCCTAAGGAGCTAAATAACCCAAATAACACAACACACAAAGAAGGGAGGGAATACTGCATCAGCTTGTTTAATTTCCATAGCTTATACTACACATGTATGTCATGTATGCTAAGTATTATTTGTTGGCTCTTCTCATTTAACCCATAATTGTCTCTAAGAACTGCTCTCTCAGCATGCAAGTGTGGAAGGCCACAGCACTAAAAATTTACCTGAAAATAATTACATTTATGTAGGAAAAGAAAACAAGAGTCAGGCAGCAATGCATGCAACTGAGGGTGGGAGCTTAAAAAATATGAGAGCAAGGGCAGAGGGAAGGAGTTAGACCCTGAAACACCACTGCAGAATGTGAACATGATGCCAAAGAATTTATAAGCCCACAGCTAGGACCTGAGTTGAAGTGGCCAGCAGGACTAGAAAGGTGATTGTCTCACTGTGCTCGGCACCGGTGAGGGCACACAGCATTGCGGAATTATTGAGGCTGGAACAGACCTCTGAGATCATCAAGTCTAGCCTATGACCTAACACCACCATATTAACTAGACCGTGGCACTAAGTGCCACATCCAGGCTTTGCTTAAACACCTCCAGGGACAGTGTCTCCACCACCTCAGTAGGCAGTCCATTCCAGGGTCTAATTACTCTTTCTGCGAGGAAGTGCTTCCTGACATCCAACCTAAACCTCCCCTGGTGCAGCTTCAGGTTGTGCCCTCTCATCTTGTCACAAGTTGCCTGGGAGTACCTTGAGTACTGTGTTCAGTTTTGGGTGCTGCAGTAGGAAAGAGACATTAGGATGCTGGAGTGTGTGGAGAGAAGCCCGACACAGCAGGTGAAGAGTCTGGAGAGTAAGTCTTATCAGGAGCAGCTAAAGGGTCTGGATTTGTTTAGTGTGATTTCTGTGAAGTGTTGCTTGGGAAAATCAGTACAGTCAGAGATTATCAAACACTTCAAAAGAGGAAAAAAAGAGCACCATAAGATACAGCAAATGTTTCTGAGCCCATTCTAAGCACATACAAAGCTCTAGACCCATGTTGTCTTCCCAGTCTGACCTGACAAAGGAGTGGGCACAGCTACAGCCCAGGCTATCTTGGGGGTCCAAGAATAGCAGGCGGCTCCAGGAGGGAATATGTGGGATAGTCAGGGAATAAAAAGCATCAGCAAAGAGAAAGGGCAAAAGAAAGACTAAGCAAGGGTAAACACATTAAGCAACTAAAGGAATAGGCAGTGGGCTGTAACTGATACACTGCTTGAAACATTGTACACAAATTAAATGGGTCATGAAGCTGTTAAAAAGGAGGACAATAAAGTGGTATAAGCTACACAAGTATCTCTAAAATGCAGTTTCTCAATAAGAAGTAGTAGAGGATAGTCAGAAAGAGAATTTTTTTTTACCCTTTTTTTCCCCCCAGTGTCCCTAAGAGCAGGCATCCATCACCACTCCTGACTGGTTTTATTCTTTGCTGTCTTTTTGCTGTACCTTTTTTTTTTGGAAAGTCTCCACTCAAGACGATTTCTGTATACACTGTCTGCATCAGAAAAAGTCACTGTTTGCACCTCTGTGACACTTTTGCAATATATACCTGTGTGCCAGTCCAGGTCATTCGTGTTACTTTCCCATACCAAATACAAAGGGAGTTTCTTGTATTGCAGACACCCCCCCATGTGGTATCTGCTGGCAAATGCTGATTTTCGAATGGTGAAAGTACTCGGGTTCTATTATAAAACACACACGAGAAAGCACTGTTTTGTATGTGAAGAGAAAGTTGCCATCGGATGGTCTTCACAAAAGACCCTACAATAAACACCACTCTGGCATGCAACTGTGCAAGTCCTTCTAGGAAACCTCTTAACACCTCATGTACCACTCTGCTGTGGTGCACAGTTAAAACTGTGGTTACATACACTGACAAGAGACCCTTAATAAGAACCCTCTCATCTAGCTCCTTACAGTCGGTGGCTCCACAATGAGAAGAAAACGAATGCCTCAAGAGAAGCAGAAAATTAGGAGGGCAAATAGGCAGTGACCAGAGTCACTGGTGAGCTGAGCTGCCTCTCCTTCAGACTCTGCCATCTGAGATATTCTCTCAAACTCTTTTCACGGTTTCCCAGGTTTTTTTCAAACGGCCTGTTTAAAACATGTCCCTACTCTACTCCTCTTCCATCAGCACTACTTTCCTCCCCTTACAGGAACTTCTTAACCTGCCATAGGGACCTAGGAGGTAGAGTTTTCCCTGATTAAAGAGGAAGCATGCAGAACCCATTGGCTAAGAAAAAGGCCAGTGACCACGGGACTTAACTGCTGTGCAGATGGACATTTCCCCACTTCCTACAGCTCGGAGCAGTTCAAACACAGAAAAGTCTGCCTCTTAACAAAAGGCAAGTCAGAGTTCACTTTATCCTGTACACAGGAGTCCATTTATTGCTCTTTTGTAGAGGGCTAAGCAGCAAGCCGGTGCTGTTTGCTTTTCTTCTTTGATGCTAATAGCTGGGTTGAAAGAGGGATCAGCAGGGCTGTTGTCTTTGTCTGGTGCAGCCCCAGCCATCTGGGTGGGGTGGGCGGGGAAGGATGGTGATGAAGGGGAGCAGGAGGGATAAAGCAAGTGTTATTATAGTTCAGATCATTCCTGTGCCTGTAGAGGAAATATCTGCGGCGTTTTTAACTCTAAGTTTTTTAACAAGAAGTTTAGCAATAAGGGAAGCTGTCATGATAGTGCACATCTCTCTATAGCTGGAAGACAAGGACAGCACAGGCTTTCTATACACTCCAGTCCCACCAGTATGCACCACCTTGACCTGAAGAGATCTGCTTTCTTCCCATTTCCAGGGTCCATCTTGCTTTGGTGGACCACGGACATTTGTCTTCTGCCAGCTAAACTGAGAGCCATTAACTGAATTTGCACATCGCAAAGGAGCTGCCAGTGAAAGTTAAATTATAAATGATAAAATTGAATTTATAAAATGTCTAAGGTTGGAAGAGGCCTTTAAAGGTCCAACCCTTCCCTGCAGTGAGCAGAGACACCTACAACTATATCAAGTTGCTCAGAGCCTTAGCTGACCTGACTGAACATTTCCAGGGATGGGGCATCTACCATCTCTTTGGGCAACCTGTGACAATGTTTCACTACCTTCGTTGTAAAAAATTCCTTGTCTCCTCGACTACCTAGCTACTGTAAACAGGCACCCAGAAGTGAATGGCACTGTTTTGAACTGAAAGTTCTTACGCACCCCCCTGCAGGGCTCTCTGGTTTCTCTCTCTGAATGCTAGGCTGTGGAGATTACCAAGCAGGCAGACACTGAGGAGAGCAGAGGAGGGCAAAAAGTTTTAACGCTTAGAGGCACGTTTTGGTCGTAGGAGACTCACTCCTAAATAAGGGGAGATCCTGAAGGGAAAATTATCTCATTCTGAAGCTCACTCAGAAAATAGTTTTTAGATGTTAATAACTGAAGCAGATTTAACTGCAAATACAGACATCAGATATAGGTACTATTTCACTGAGAGATGCAGGACTCTAAGTCTACTACACTGCCATAGATGAAAACAGCTCAGAGACTAAAGACTGATGTATTTATAGCAGCCTGTGAAATGATTCAAAAGATGTGATGAGCCAGCCTGGACTCCTGTGGTGTAGTAGTAAGAGATGCTGGTGACTCAGACCTGGGTGATTTCCTCCTAACTGAGCTCTGATGAAACTTTTTAACAATATGATGCTGAATTGCATTTTGGCTGAGCTGGAAACCCTTCAAATTTCAGTGAGCAAAGCCTTCATTAATTTGATACTTTATTTGATGAAGTGTTAATTCCAGATGCTGATTTGGCAAGTGGTCTCATTCCTTCCCAATCTGATCTATTAACTTGGGAAAGTTACAGCAACTTGAAAAGAAATAGAATTTGCATTGTACGAACAGCTTCTATCAACAATTTGCTTGGGTAAAGTCCTGCTCTGTAATAAGACCAGTTCCAAGCTTTAGCAAAGCACCCCTGTAGTGCTCAAGCTCACACAGGAGACAGACACCTTGAAGATTATTGTATTTATTGTTCATTAGGTTAAAATCTGGGATTCATTAAATCATAACAGACTTGAGAGTCATTTTGATAATGTCATGATTTCATCCCTCGTTTAATTAACATCTCTTATCTTAGTGTGGTACCAGAATCCATCTCCAGTATCCTTTCACTAATTCCAATGGAATTGCAACAGAAGTAAGTTTGACCAATTCCATTTAACTTGCTAAATGTTTAGGGTACTGAAACAAATCCAAGACCACTCGAGCTTATGAAGTCTATCACTGAGCTACACACTGCGATCACCAAGAACTTCACAGTACTAGCAGGTGTAGGCCTTATTGTCTCACTCACAGAACAGGACCCTGTAATTTGTGTTAATGGAGTGTTGAACACTTCTGATTTTATTCAGTGGAGACAAGTGGTGACATACACAAACAAGTTCATTACAATCAATTACATTTCTCTGTGTCCTTTGTCCTATGGGATCTCTTAGGCTTCAGTCCCTCAGGAATAGTATTCACTTTGTAAACTGCAGAAAATTGCAGACATTTGTGGTACTGTGCCTTTGCACATATAATACTTGGGATCTCAAAGCACTTATTAGCTGTGAATGTAGGAATCATTCAGCCAGTACTGAAATGCAGCCAGCTCTGAAGTGAAAGAAGCAGATGTTTAACAGCTTATAGGAAGGCAACACAGCAGTTTCGCATGTCAGAGTTAGAACAAGAACTACTTAAAGAGGGAGAATGAAACTTGGCTGATTCTAAGAGTGCCATGTGATTTTAAAACACTCATGATGCAAATGAGGTGAAAAGATTTGATCTTATCTGAATGATAAACAGCGATTTGATGCCTCCAATACTCTTCTCTATTGCATTGGTGTCATGCTCAGCCTGTCCTCTCAACAAGGTCAAATGTGGCATTGACTGACATGTCCCTGAGTATGTCAGTCTATAAAGTGTCTAAAGTTTGAGTGGATCCTATAATCTACTTAAGAAAATGGATCTTTTACCTCACAGAACCGAGTTTTCTCCTCTCAGGCAACCAAGATACTTGGGCAATGTATGCTATAGCTAGCTGAGGAGACATATAGAAGCCATCATGGTTTTGCTGCATTTGCCTGGCTATGTAGAACAGTGCTTTCCTGTCAACATGGTATGGATGGATTAAATGTGCATGCTGCTTTCAGGAACCACTGCATCAGTATTTCTAGATCCAGGAAGACTGAAAAAAATCTTAGAGAAATTAATACTTAGTAATCCCCCTAATTAAGTCTGTATCATTACTATTCTTAGATAAAGCTGCTTGCTGATTTCCCAGCTTTCAGTGAGAGTACCATCCTCTCCCACATATCCCAACAAATATGTTCACATACATTGCTCGGAGCCTGGCTGGGGGAAAAGTCAATAGTTCTGTGGTCCAGTACTAGCAAAAATCTAACAGGAATTTAATTACTTGCTGCCTTCCAAAAACTTTGCTGATCTTCACTTAAAGTGCCTAGATACTGTCTGCACATTCCAGGATGAAGCTTTGTTCCATTTTGTCCTAGATGAGGCAAAAGCAGATTCACTCCCTGCTATTTAGCACAACATCCCTGTACACCTTCACTCAGCCAACAGTGTTCACAGTCTTGCAGAGCACACAAATGTACATAACTGTATAACTTACCAAGGGCAGTTGCAAGCCCTTCATAAGTTATACAGTTATGTACATTTATAGTGGGAAGGGGAAGGTGTAGTATCTTCAGCATTCACCACTGATCAAAAGAAAAGAAATTTATGATGCAGAAAGATAAGATTTTGGTTAAGTTCTGCAAACTTTGGTAGCAGCAGTGTAGTGATGCTCTAGAATAGCTTTGTTACTGGGAGCCTGGGAGTTCGACACCAGCATTAAAGACTATTATAAAAAGACTAGACAAGTATTCCTCATTAATTTTTCAGATACACTTGATCTTGTCTTGGCAAGACTAGCTGGCCCTTGAGACCTTTTCCAATCCCATCTTCTATGATTTTATTATTCTAATTCAAAATGCACTCTGCTCAGACAATCCTGTCAGTAACAGCTGCCAAGCGCCACAATCTAAGAGCTTCAGTAATGGAGCAGGGCAGAGAGCAAGGCCAAGCCTCTGACTGCAGCCAAGCACAGGTGTTCAGGGAAGAGTCAAAAGGAACTGAGAACTTTCACGGTACCCTTATTCACCATTTCCAGCAATGATGGGCCAGTGGAGATTGCATAATGATTAAGATGTTTAATTATCCTTGATGGACACTGATCTGTTCTCTTCTGGAATATAAACATTCTCCATTCAGTCTTGATGTTTACTATCTACTTCACTTCATGCTTTAGCCACTTTCTCAACTGAAGAGTACTGCTCCATCAAGACTCTCTGCATATGGCAGGCATTCTGTCCCTATAGTGCAGAGAAATGTAAGTTACTACAGCAGGATTAGGTTTGAATTTTATGCTTGGGTTACTTGTACTAGGCCATTTGAGTCACTAATATATTTTAACATGGGTCTGGCCAAAAATCCAAAGATAACAAAGATATTATTCTCATCAGAAACACAGGCTGACAAGTTTATAAATAAGAAATACAGACTGTGTTTGAACTAATCAGCCTAAAAATGCACTCTACCACTCTGGAGAGCCTTGGTCCTTACCAGGACCTGATGTAGATCCAGATCCCTCCTTTCCTTGCTGTTTAGCAGTATCACACACAGAGCTACATAAAGAGAGCTTGTCTGCCCTAGAATTCACTTGCAACACTTGGCCCAAGAGCGAGCTACAGCTTCTGCAAAGGATGAATAGATACCAGAGCACAAATAGCATGGACAGTGGTGGTGGTGCATACATACAGTCTTCTCCACAAACACTGCACGGAACATTACATGACAAATCATAAGCAGCAGAAGCTGACATATGGTTTGTCATATTATGTACTAAAAGTGCCAAAGCTTTTTCCACCTAAATGGTCACTCACAGGAGAAAGAGTGACTAAATTACTTTTCTGCCTTTAGCTACAATATTTGTGAGCACTGTTTAAAAGCCATTCATATATTAAGAGCAGTGTCAGTGTTACACAGAAAGTTGGGGTTATATTTTCATCTTCAATAACAAAAAGGAAAACAATTTCACTCTCCCTTCCAGCTCAGATGAAACAGAAACCTGAGACCTAAAAGCACACCTTGGCTACATTTCTGCCTCTTTTATCAGACTTTTATTGCATTACCTAGACATCTCTGTATGTGTTCCCATGCAAAGACTTATGGTGGGAGATCCCTATCCTCATTCAGATTTCCTTTGTGGTGAGAGTCTCATGCTTTGCAAAGACTTTCAAAAACCACTAGCAAGAGAGTTACACTCCACTGGACATCTGCTTCCTCATGTTCTACTTATAGCTGAAACCAGCTTCCCATTACAAGCCAGATTTTCTCTCGACTTAAACAAGGACTAAGCCAATCAATGTGACACTCCAGTGGCTGCATCATCTCATAGTAAGATATGTTTTTATATGCTAAAGGTGAATCACACTACAGGTCCTACAGATGCACGGCAGTGGTCTTTCCCATGCTGACCACCACCAAAAAAAATGAATTTATGTTTGAGCAGTCTTATGGCTCACATTGAAGCTAACCAGCCACATGACCCAGGAAGCTACAACTACTTCTAACGTAAGCATTCTGCTGTCTGCTCAAAGTACTGAAACCAGGCTTGTGGTGTTCCACCTCTGCCTGCCAGCAAGACAGGGACTGGAAACCAGGACATCACTCACCATATGCCACTGAAAGAGAGTCCCTCTCCTGCTGAACAAGAACCTGCACACATACTGAGTATTTTCAGCTTCATCTTGTCTCAGCAGCTACCAAAAGGCATTTAGTCCCCTAAAAAACACTGCAAATTGTGCTGCCTCTATTCCAGCCTTACCATCTAAAGAAATGAGATGGACAGGAACAAACTTCGGGTATCTTCAATGTGACATATGCAGCACTGAGAATATTTGATAAATAGTAACACAAAGAGCAGAAATAGGAGTTAGCACAAGGAGATTTTGAAGAAAGTCATAAGTAAGAAGAGAAAGGGTTTGTTAAGCCTATGAAGTGGTCTAAGTTACAATCTATTTGCTGTACCCAGTCAGAATTAATAAAACAAATCCCTTGCTAAGTCTGACAGAGTTATTACAGAATGCTAATATTCCCATCAGAGCTGTCTGAAGAAGCACAGCTGGAGCCACAGACGGTCATGAACTATCTTAGTCAGACAAGGGTGGAAGGAGAATAAGAAGGACCCTTCTCCAAACCCACCTGACCCTCACTGTCAGCATTGCTTACTCCTACATCTCCTGTTTTGGACAAGGGTTAGGGTTTCAAGTTGTGCTGGAGGAAGTATAGGCTGGATGTTAGGAGGAAGTTCTTCACAGAAAGAGTGATTTGCCATTGGAATGGGCTGCCCAGGGAGGTGGTGGAGGCACCGTCCCTGGAGGTGTTCAAGAAAAGTCTGGATGAGGCACTTAGAGCCATGGTCTAGTTGACTGGATAAGGCTGGGTGATCAGTTGGACTGGATGATCTTGGAGGTCTCTTCCAGCCTGGTTGATTCTATGATTCTAAGGCTAAAGACTACAGAACAAGGGGGAAACCTGCAAAATAGAAAATTCCCATGCCCATTTCTGCTGTTAACCTAATCTTGCATGAGACAGGAAGAAGGATGCTGCTCCACTGGTTGAGCTCTGTGCTAAGCCTTTCCCTGCTCACATTAGGCCTAGGCAGCAGGACTCAGCAGGGAAGACATCCCATACCTCTGGTCTCAGAGACCACCACCTGAACTCTGAAGAAGCAGCAGCTTGTGCAGCCTCAGAGAGCAAGGAACACTTCTTGTCACTCACCAGTCACTCCTTGATGCCTACTCATACCACATGCCAACATTTCTTGTGCTGCATCACAGCATCCCAAGACAGAAATGGCATAGTACATCCATCTGCAAGGTACACAGATGTCTCATAGAAATCTAGAGGTGGCATTTTTTACACTAAAAAGGACCTCTGGCAGACTCCATGCACTAGCCCAGGTACAGTATCTTCAGCATCATGGTACATCTTTGATGGAAGGAGTAAGCAGAATTGTTAGCATTTTGTGGGGAATAGTCCTAAAGGGCATAAAATGGGCTTAAGCATGTCCTGTCTTATTGACCTGCCTGTCTGCATTGCAGCCAGAGGTGGGAAAACAGGACAAAGAAACCCAGGCAACCCGGTCTGGTTTAGTCTGGTTGCCTGAGAGGGGTTTCATGGGGACCACGCCCTGTCGCGTGCAAGGCCTATGCACCCCCCATTTTATGGAAGACAACAGCCTGTGGGTTCTGCCATTTTTGGGTCTGCTTGGGTGATTGCCAGAGGTGACTGTGTGGCCAATGAGACCATCAGCCTCGGCCATTACCCTATACATGGGGGTGAACAGGGGAATAAGGGGCTTGCGTGCTCATTCGTTCCTCGCTCACCTGCCACTTGCCTCAGCTGCCTCAAGCCACCTCAGCCAGCAGCTGACTCCACTTTGCAGCCCATGTGGAATTTGCCACAGGACTTCTGTTGAATGTTTTCCTGCCTGCGTTTTGGGCCACAGACATTAGGACGAGTGAGTATTGTTCAAGTGGCTAAAAGATTTTAATCAACCTCACAAGCGGCGAATGAAGCCACCAGACTCTCTATCAAAGACACTTTCTGAAACCTTCCAAAAATTCCATTGTACAGAGACATTCTGTAAGATAGTTCTGCTAACTGCATCCAAGGACTTGTGTGGAGAGTTGTAAATAAGTTTGGGGGAATTATTTTGTGTATATTAATAAATTATTTAATAACTTTTAACTCGGCCTCATTGCATTTTACCCCAAACTCAGGTTTCAAGCAGTCCCCTTTATAACACATTTCACCACTGAATCCAACTCCACAATGCTACATAACTCCCTAAGATTCCTCAGATTATACAGCTCTTCTTGAAGAAAACACAAGGGTGCTGAGAGAGAAACAAAAGCCCTAGTCTTTTCTTGTCAATACTGATTATAGCTAACACATAATCGGACCTAGGTTTATTATAGGATTAAGACTGGATTAATTTGTAGCTCAGTTCTGTATTGAGATCCTTCCACAAGACAGGGTATTCAAGGAGTTAGTGATCTTGACCAGGACCTGTCTGCTTTGTTAGGCCTTTTACTTTAGGGTCTGGATGTTTAGAAGGGGCAGACACTGCATGAGAACCTGCTGGAGTGCCCTGTGCCAGCCTGTGCTGTGTGCTGGTGGGTGTTATGACAAAAATAACATCCCAACCCATCAGCAGAAGATAATTATTCTGTTTGCTGCACAAAATAAAAGGCACTACAGCATGAGAAGTAGGAGAGAAAATCATCCGTAGTCCATCTGATGCTGCTTGAAAGGCTGGTTCCCAGCCTCTGAAGTGATATAAGATCTACTCATACCTGTATTCTTTTTATGTCATTGAAATTTCTACTTTATGACACTATTTGTTGTTGAACCTCCTTGTTTAGGTATGGTAAAATCCATACGCTGTTTCTCACTCTCTCTCTCACCCATATGCTTTCCACTGTGGAAAACCTCTATGGGAAAGACTCTGTAGAAAAGGCAGCCAAAGTGCTAGTTAGCTGCCTGGTACCATTGGATGCTAAGATCTGTGCTTCAGTAGTTCACTCTGGCCAAGGGAACACTCACAGTCTCTTGTTCTAAATACCCATCTCCCTGAATTGCCTACTGGTTTGAAAATAAAGACCAACATCTTGAAATTCACTTAGTATCTACAATGTGCTTAGCATGTCTCTGGTTTGGGCATAAGTATCAACTAATTATTGATTCATTCACTCCAATTCTAATTAAGATGGAGTTCCAATGTGCCTGTAGAGTGAGAACTGTATTTATTACACATAAAAATATACAGTACGTGCTCCTCCAACTTAAAATGATCACCCTAAACACATCATGAGTACTCAGAGTACACTTCTTTTGCTTTCCCTCCTACGCTTACATATCATTTTTAGACTACATGTTAGTGAGTTTTATATTCCATGTTATTGCTGTATTTGCTGCTGCAATACATATATTTAAATTAAATAGAAGTCATCAAGAGGTTCTATTGGAAGCATTTGCCTTGTTTATTGTTGAAAGGTACTGCTTGGAAAAGAGCAACTGCTGACTTCAGTAAATGTGAAACATAATGATGGGAAACAGCTGCATTCTGTATCCTTCAAAATACTAAATTTTCTGTGTGCATGTCTAAATGCAGACCTCCAGCCTGAAGCAGGATCCATGCAGATGCAGACCCAAGTGCATAACGAAAGGGCAGGGCCAGACCTTGTATCCACTGAACTCAGCAGATATATCTCTTTGTTAAAGGGACTAGGATCAGGCCCCTAAAATTACAAGCACTGGCATGCAGAAGAATTTTGGGGTTGTCTTTTCTATACACCGTTCAAAACACTTTGATTAATGTGATAACAGTACACACAAGCTCCTACCAAGACAGACAGAGAAGGTGTAGGAAACAGAGGTGTATATTTTTTCTGTGTTTAAGAAGTTTACATGTCTACTCTCCCTTAAATCTGTCAAAAGGAGCGTGTGCAATAAATACCTTCCATGCTCATTTTCTCACATCTGCTATACAAAATAGACTGTTGAGTAGTATGATGCTTTTCACTGTCAAGCCCCCAGTTCAAATCCACTGTATGTCAATAAAGATTCAAAGTTATTCCCAGCTGGCAGTCCTTCTATGACCTAAGTGGAGCACTCAATTCATATCCTGGGTGATTTCTGAATCCAGAAGAGCCACCATCATCATAATAGGCCTCCAGCAGCACACAAGTGTGTTGAGTGCTGTAAAAACTGAGAAAGAACAACACCCGCCAAGCCAAGAAGACTGTCAAACACACTTCAAATGCTAACACTGATACTTCTCACCTGGGCACAGAAAGAACACGATTTAGTCCTTTATTTCCAAATGCCATCTCTTTGCAGAAAATTCCCACCAGATGCTTGCTGCATGAGCAAAAGCTAGTACCTCCCTTTCAAGAACTGTTATTTCTCACCAGCCAGCATTCATCTCTAAGTGTTCACACACCAAAAGCGTGGAAAAGGAAGGCATTATGACCAGCAGCATATGTCAGGCTGTTCCAGGTTGTTTGTACTTTGTCTGTGATGAGGTCATGAAGAGCCACAGCCTATTCTTACTCACCTAACAATTCAGGGCCCATAATTGCAGTATAAACCAGAGAAAGCTGTTCAGTTTATTCTTGTTCTTTCTTACACAGCCTCCATTCACTGCCAGGTGAGTAATCAGTACCATAATTAAAGAGCTAATAAAAACTTATTTCAACAGGAGGACACAACCCCGAAACAAAACAATAACCATTAAGGAGCAGAGCAATTCATTGTTGGATTTCAGTGATGGTCATAAGCAATACTGCAAAGGTATTTGGAAGAGGGACTGTACATCCTTTTTTATGCCCTCTAATTACTAGAAAGGTAATAGCTCTTCTCTCTTCAAGAATATGCCAGTGTGGATCCCACTGGAAAAAAAATAGAGAGCAGTAGCCTTCCAGGACTGTAGGAGGAAAGTATTTTCAACTACAGCAAAGAGTGACTGAAGGACAGTATTGCTGAACTGGCAGCTGAACTAACTGCCTTTTCAAAGATGTGATGTTGAACAAGACAGAAAAAAATTTGTTATTGTGTATCGCCACCTCACATCACATTGCAGAAACAGGCACTAGTATCTGCTTCTAAGCTCACAGAACCACCAGATCACAAAGTAGTGAGATCTGAAGTGACCTCTCAAGACTGTGTATTCTGACTCATCTAGAGCAAGTTGCTCAGGACATTCACTAGCCAGGAATTTACTATCTTCAAGGATGGCAGGCTATGCAACAATTACGAAGTGCACCTGAACATGCAAAACAGCCCACTCATTTAAACAGAGATGGGTGTAACCTTTAAGTGGTATCAGAAAGGTGTATCTCTGATGGGCTGGATATAGCCATAAATAGACAAGGAGGTAGTCCAAGAGACATACTCCTTTTCCCTCCACAGAGGAATGCAAAGTTGGAGAAGAATAGCATAGACAACTACTTGCAGAGAACCTCAAGGACATGGTAGGAATGATGTTGGGAGTTTTAGTACATTTTTTTTTTGCAGTTGAATCCTGCATGATACAGCTGAAGGAGCTGGAGATGAATCTCTGTATCAGGGGACACACAAGAAGAAATATTCAAACATAGTACAGTCTAATGCTGCTTCAAAGCAAACTTTAGAAAGCAGACGTTGAAGCTTCAGGTAGAAGTTAAGTCTCTAATGAAAAGCAGTTATTATAATGTAAGATCCTAAAGGATTATTAATACTGGTAATATGAATTTAAAACAGAATACAAGCCTGGATGTAACTGCATAAGTACAGGATGTACTGATATTGCTGCAAGGTGAACCCCGAGAATTTAATATTAATGCAGCATCTTGCAAGAACAGCACATAGGAGACATCTTTTTACCAAGGGCTTGCACAGGTTCAGATAAAATTTAAGCAGCTCCTATGTAAAACTCATACCATGAGAAGCAACTCTTGAATGAGAACTTCTTTGTTTGTATGAAAATCTCCTGAATTTCTAAGAAGCAAGCTGGTAGCCATCTTCTGGTGCTCACCTCCCATCCGTCATGAACAGCAGCTACCCAACTAGGAACTTCATCTGCACACCATTTTTATATCCACTTAAGATGTAAGAAGGGTGTGGTCCAAGTGAACATCTAGACAGGAATGAGAACTCATACACTGTCACTCGGTAAAAGGTGATCAGGAAAATCATAGCTTTGTACTACATAATCCTGAATGGTAAGGAGCCTACAAGGAGAAATAATAGAACACTACCGAGCTGCAAAACACAGCCCATAGAAACCCAGCACAGGCAGTATATGGAGCAGCAGATGAAGCACATACTACCCTCTCTTGTAAAAAAGTCTGTTGTGGAACATCTGTATTATCAGAAAGTACAAAAGAACGTTTACAAAGAGTTGTTCAGCAGCCACCAGTTGCTCCCTATTAAAAGGCTGGCAAGCAAGCTTGCCAGCTTGCAGGTGTTGAGCAATAGGGTTAATAACACTATATCCAGATCCTGATGATTTCCTGCTGATAGAACAATTGAGTACACCTCCCTAGCTGTTTATCTAATGTAACATTATATGAACATATTGCTTATCAGCTGGCTCCACGGTAGAACTCTGTGAAAGAAGCAGAAACACTGCGGAAACCCCTGACAGCTTTCTATTCCAGAAGATTACTGCAGCTTCACCTACTTCCGAGCACATTACTCACCACTGCAGATAGCTCAAGAGGGTATCTGTGCCTCACAGTGATACTGCCCTGGAATGGTCATGACCATGGTTATTGTGGGGAGGACAATAAAGAACAGTCTTTTTCTCCAGAATTAGTCATAAAAAGTTGAGGTGAGAACTTGTGACACCCTTGATTTTATGGTGCCCAGACAAAACGTATACACTTTGGCCATACTCCAGGAAGACAGAGGTGAAGCCTAACAAATAGCATCAGTTCTGCTCACTGCCATTTGAGAGGCACTGATTCCTTTTTACCAGTGCAATACAGTTCAACCTCTACTTGTAAATAACTAAAGAAACTATCCAAGAGGACGATATTGCCTATCAGTCATAATATCCCTGAACTTAATTGTTTGTTACGGGTAGAAGAGCAATTGTTGTTGCTTCTGCCTGCTAAGGGGGAAGCAGAATGTCCTACTTCAAATGCTGAATGCATGATGAACAATCCCTCCACCACCAAAAACATGGAGAGTAAAAAAAACCAAAACCTAACTAAACTAACAAACCCCACCAACCACAAAAACAACAAAAAGCAGCAGGCCTTGTTCTACTAACACTGAGGTCAACAGCACCACTCCAAAGTATGCCCTACAGACTAAGGGTATACAAGAGATCTCACTGGTTAAAGAGCCCACTTCACAATTCTAAGCTTCAGACAGAAGACAAGTCTGCATCTGCTAGGTTCCTTCAGACCTACAACAGGGAAACAACCTCTCTTATTATTTGCTGTAATGTAGCATGAGCACTCCTGCACACTCTCTTACGTGACTCTCAAAGAAAGCAACACCACTTCTACTGAGGGTGAGCTTTCCTGTGAGTGACACCATGAGAAAGAATGGAGAAAAACACATAAAAGATCAAACTGGTCAGATAACTACAGTCATATTGTATGATCTGTGAGGTCTCTTCCAACCCTGATGATACCGTGATACTGTGTGATACTGTGATATTGTGATTTACTAGAGAGGATGAGGCTGTCTTCAAAGATTCATTCACTAAACTCTGAAAGTGCTCCTAATCACCACTGCAAATTTGCAGGTGTGTACCATGTATGGGTTGTATTATTAGAGAAGACAACAACTGTTATCCTCCAGTATCTTGCTGAACTTCTTGACATGATATTCAAGTTGCTAAGGAAGTAAAATCTTTCAATCATGAGAACTGGATTCTCAGCTGAAAACATTCTAATGAGTAATAATCCATGACAACATCTTGCCACCATGGCTGACATAGCCACAGTGCCATCTGCAAGACCATCTAGGCCATCTTTAATAATGTCTAGAATCATAGAATTCTATTCTATTGTTCTCTGTTAACAATGTGGTCAATTCCATACTGCCATCTTTCAGCAGTGCTTCAGAGTCACACGTGCTTTTGACTGATCTTTTAATCTTATGCTCTATGTGATCCCCTTCAGGGAATGCATGACACTTGTATGAAGAAATAGCATCTTGCCAGGAGTACTGCCAGTAGACGTATTCAGTCCTACAGCAGGCACTGGAATCCATTCTCCACTCATTTTGCACTGGGTATTACTATTACACTGAGAAGGAATTTCTTCACTGTGAGGGTGACAGAACACTGGCACAGGCTGCCCAAAGGGCTTGTGGAGTCTCCCTCTCTGGAGATATCCAAAGCCTGCCTGGAGACGTTTGTGATCTGTGATCTGCTCTGCAGAGAGGTTGGACTAGATGATCTTTCAAGGTGCCTTCCAGCCCCTGGAATTCTGTGATTCCTCAACCAATGCTGGTAAAAACCTCTGGCATGGTCAAGGAGGCCTATTTATTACTATAGTAATTTCGGTTGCACCATCTGAAATCCTCTAAGTCGCACTTGATATCTGGATCTCCAGGATCTCTGAAACTCCTAAGAACAACTGAGCACTGAACAGAACCTTAATCTACTCCACTTTGCATGACACTACTTCACTAGAAGACAAGGACAGATGGCATATAAGAGGTAAGCATTAGTACTCTATTACAAGATGTTACTGTTCATGGTCTTTCACCATATCAACAGGGAAAGACATTTTATCTTGTCTTCAAATGCAGTGTAAACCACTTTCTTATCAACTTCCAATCTTGCAATGGTATCTGGTTTCATGATGTGCTTTGGTTTCCTGGCTACTGGTCAACTTTGGGCTGTTCCTAACAAGGTCTGTGGCAAAATCTTGGTAATCCACTTACAAAATACAGGACCTGGCTCCAGTCCCAATGATGATCAAGACTTTTCTGTCTGCTATGTTTTCCACACTAGTCTCTGCTTTCCTGTCTGCTACAGAAAGCCCTGGTTGAAGCTACATCAAATGAGAGCAGAAGGCTGGAGCTTGTCTCCAACAGGACCTTCAAAGACTGTTCCAGCAGATGGAGCTTTTACCTCATGTCTTGCAACTTACACATTCTTGTGGAGAATGACAATCAGGCATCTGCTCCTTTCTGAGATCCAGTACACAGAAGAGATGCTCTTGTGTCCATTCCACATAATAAATAATAAACCAAACCCAGGAAGAGTGCTTAAACTGGCAGGGCTGCTTTGAATCCCAGATGGGTTAGGAGTAGCTGGTTCATACAGACATTGCAAATAGTCTAGGAGGTAACAGAGATGAGTATTTTCTCAGAAATTAATTCAGTTTGACTGTGTTAGCCATGTTCCACTATGTAGTGCTCTGTCATGAGACCTGAAGAGAAATCAAAGGTCACAGTACCTTTACACTATCATATTGAAGGAAAGAGAGCCTCAGAACATCTATAACACTTCTTTTTTATATATGGGTTATGTGTAGGCCCAATAGGATCCCTAGTGACCTCTCAAGAGCTAAAAGACTTCAGTCCCCAAAGCCAAGAGCAGAGGAATTGGGGGGGAAGGCTGCTGTAGAAAAACAGATAATCATACATCCCTACATTGTTCTTAGGAGACATTTGTTGAGGGTTAAGAACATGTGAGGAGTGTGTCCCTAGTATCAGATGGCCAATTCTAGCAAGTGACTGAAACATCAAAAGGAGAAAGATTTAGAGCCTTCCCAGCAGATGTTCATGGAACAGATCTTCTGATGTTGATACTTCACTTAGCTGAAGAAAAATATTCACTATAAATGTGAAAGCACAGATTTCTTTTCCAACTGGATGCCTTGAAGGTTACTCAGTTTGCCATGCTTGGGCAGTCTTTCACCTCAGACACACAGCAGAACTAGATTCTCCGTTGCTGACTTGCTTGCTTTTCTCCAGTTGCACAGTCTGACTCCCAGCCTCCCATAGCTTTGCCTCAGAGAGCTTTGCATTGCCTTCCAGTGCCTGCATGAAAAAGCTGGCCTGGCCAGTCACAACCAGGAGGCTTTTCCTCTGTCAACCACAATCATCTTGACAGCTTTGCCCTCTCATCACATTGTGTGTCACCTCCCCTTTCTGAAATCACCCTCCTCCATCTACCACATTAGGGTTGGGGGCAAGAGGAACAAGGATCAGTGCTAAAGTCAGTGCACTGCTTCCCTCCTGCTCTCAACAGAATGATAAAGCCTAACAGAGCCAAGGTCAAGCTTGGATGGGACAATTAGGCTGGAGGAAAGACAGTGAAGAGCAGAAGAGCCATAAACAGCTACAAAAATCAACTCATCATACTTTTGCTCTGAGGAAGAACACAGCAGGAATGTTGTTGATGTTTAGGTGTAGTTTGGCTTATGAAATGCTGCCAGAAAGATTTCAGGAAGAGATTCACAGAGTCACATGCCTCCATACCATTCTCCAACCATCTATCATGGAGCTAATAGCTCCAGCAATACATCTCAGTCTGGACTGGCCATTCTCTTACATGTGAGTATCTTGGGATCCACTCTGACAGCACTACCAACAAATGTCACTCCTGATCTTGCAATTGCCTGTTAGTTTAGATCTGTTTCCTTCTGGCCTAGTTTTGGTGAAGAGTTTTATTGCAGACCTGAAGGAATTCCAGTGATGTTCTTCTTCACTGTACCAATCATTAAATTCTGTTGTGCACTTAACTAAAACAATCCATAAATAATGTTTACAGCTTCCAATATTTTAAACAGTTTCTGTAAGAAATGCAGGTCAGAGCTGTTAGTAACCTCTGCACTCCTGTACACTGTGCAGTAAAATAGAGTATCTGTTGGAGAACAATACAGTTAAATGTAGTATGTCACAATTACACAGAAGATACAAGAGCACTTTTGGGCTACTCAAGTATTCTCATTACGTTGTTTTGAATGAGCACAATATCATCAGCCACCACCTTCACTCCATGCAGAACTTTCTGCTTACTTGGATGAATGCTGTTCTCCAGGCAACTTTGTTTTCAGCGTAACACTAGAAAGGGGACACATTGGGATAATTTTCAGTCTTTAAAAAGGAGATTTTGGGGCAAGAAACACAGAAGAAAGAACTCTTCAAAAGTGTTCTTTTCAAGCTGCTCAAAGAGAGCAAAGATAAAAACCCCAAGTGTTTTCAGGAACTCATTCTCCCATGTTATCTTCTCTCAAAACAACCAAATGCGTCTCCAACAGAACAACCTTCTATAAAATCAGATCTATCCTTCAGAGTGAAGCCCATCACAGAAAGGTCCTGCCTTTAGTGGTTTGTTGGAGTCACTTGGAGCAAAGTTTCCAGTAAAACTCACTATCTGTATTGACAATGAATGTTAGGCAGGGAAAGGTTATATGAGAGCATCTTTTTTGCAAGTTTGCAGAGGGAAAGGGAAATGCAAGACCCCACTATACCTTCCATCCAAGGAATGTTCAGTAAAGCATTCAATGACTCATAATTAGCATTTAATTCTGGTATTTTGGGTGAAATCATACAGTTATATCTACTGAAACATTTTAAGAAACTGTACTCTCTCTTCCCTGTTTCAAAAAGTTATATTGAAAAGCAACCAAACCACAGTAGGACAAAAATCAGCTAAAACCTTTGTTGCTGCAAATCTATTTTTTTTCCTAATTACTGATTATAAACCAACACTAAGTGGAAGGATCCATAAACCATAGCCCAGACAGTGTGGCACACTGGCAAAAGGCTGGTTCAAGACAGGTTTATGTGATAGAGTCATGCAACAGTAGCCACAAAGGGCAAACTTTCTTGCATATGGACAATCCATTCCACCATGAATAAAGAATAAAAAGAGATCTTTCTTTCAATTTGAATCAACTCAAGTTTTACAAGAATACCTAAAATGCTAAGTGCCATTTTTAGCTTCATATTCAATGTAAACCACAGTATTTTGTTACTTTTCTAGCATGCTTGGATAAAACTAGATCAAGTGCTATATTGTTTAATATTTAGGATTTAGCATTCTGGATTCCAATCCCATCTCAGGCAGCTTCTGATTTGATATCCTTCCTTAATTCACATTCTGCTTGCCTCTCAGTTCTGCCACATCAGTAAAATGGAGATAACATGCATTTCACAGTGTGGTAATGTGAAGGCTGACTGATTATTTATCAGTAGTTGTGAGATGCTGAGGAATACTCTGATGAAATGTGCCACATGTATGCACAATTTATTATTAACCTGACAGCACTTCTGCTCTTCTATTTTCCTGCCTTGCACACAATTCAAGTGCAGGACACCTGAAGCACATTTGAATGGATGCCATGTGGCATTTAGGTTGTAGCAGGTACTAGCATTTAATTCTGAATTTCAGAACTTCAATGTAATGTTGAAGTAAGATTTTTGCCATTCATTTTCTTTCTTTGCTCAGTTTAAAAAAAATGGAAGGGCCTTAGTTTTAGTTCAATATCAGATTATCAAAACTATTATGGAGAAGGAAAGAATCTCATAGGGACAAATCTTTAGAGGTAAAAAAGGATGGAAATAAATACAATGCAAAGGTAAAATGATCAAAACTACAATCTATAGCTCAGATCACTCATGAGGCCCCAAGATGCCTAAACCACTTTCCAAGTTGGGATTTAAAAGTGGACATTTTTTAGTTTATAAGATTAATAAATCTAAAGAGAATTTAGTTCAGTTCTTAGTAAACCACATCTTTTATCTGTATAAATGGTTTTGCCTGACTAAAAAGCACTCAGTATATGAGGTTAATTTTAGGTTGAATACATTTTATGTGAGCAGATGGGAAAAAAACCAAACATTTTATACAATGATCTGCACATCTGATGTACTTTCTACAGAAAAAAAAATCATTCATGGCACAGTTATCTGCAAGTTCAAATAGTTTATCTACCCACACTGCAGCACAGTCGGCAGGTCACAAGGAAGAAACAATTGGACAGGTGTAAGAACAGAAACTAAACCAGATGAAACCTACATTTTGTTTCACTTCCAGACCTAAAAAGTGTCTTTGTTTTTAGTCAGCCTCTCAACAACATTTCCTCAAATAACCAAGAGGAAATACAAGCCATTTCAATGTTAGAAAAAAAGCCCTAGTGCAGATTGTTGCAAATGCCCCAAAATAGTGGGATATAGATTCATAGATTTTTAAGGCCGGAGAGAGCATTAAACAGACCTATCGCAGAGCGGTGACCTCCAGTGTATGTGGTAGCAGGGCTATAATTAAACACCATTGACAAATGAGGTCTGAAATCACAGCCAATTGTTCTCCCGAGACAGAGGATCTGTTACTGTGTTTTAGAGATCTTTTGCCTCAGGCAAACTGGGAGTCACCACACTGGCAGCAATGACAGGGAAAACATCCCAAAGCTCAAGCATGGCTGTCATGCCATACTAGTGCAGCTCCCAAGTGATGTTCATAGGCAGAGCCTTGCTCAGCCAGTCCAAATCTCAGCTTGGGCTGGCTGCATTTCAAAGCCTATTTCTTAAGGTAGGACATGTATGTCATGCTGTCCTTCAGGAATGCCTGCTGCCCAGCCCTCAAGTCCAGATACTTTGCAACAAACTGCTTAGGTTCAATGCAACACACTAAAAAGCTGAAGACCAAACTGCTAAGAATTCAGCCTCTACAATCAGCAGCTGTGCTCTTTTTTAAATACATGCAGCCTTCCTGCCTGCACTGTCACTATTCAGCGACTGCATTGCTCAATGATACTGACACATCTGAGAAGTCAAATGAGGAATAACCCATCCAAGTCCCATACAGTTAAGATCATTCCTTGGGCCCTTCCTTTAGTGGAGCTCTTGACAAACAGCAGTACCTACAGATGTGTCACTTCTAATGAATTTAAATAATAACAGTGTTTCACACCACTCTTCCCTCCTGGGAGGTATCAAAGAGCATCGATCTGACTCATCACCCTCTCTGTGCTCCAGGCTCCACTCTCAGAGCTGGCGATCTGTTCTCTCCTAACCTACGCTTGGGTTAGACTTGACTTTTGCCTTCTCTTCTGAGCCTAACAGTTCCCACACTTGTAGCACAGTAGGATTGAGTCCATGGGTTTTCATTAGTGATTTTTAGTCCATGTGGGAGAATACATAGTCTTTAAAACACTTCAGCCTCTTTTTTAAATGATATAATGCAACTTAACAGTCACAGTTCCATATTAGTGACAAGAAGGTCAGTAAGTTATAAAATAAGTTTGAAATATATGCACAACAGATACAAATTACATTTTAAACACAGTCAGAATGCAGGAATTCTACGAAATAAAAATACACTGTTTTTTCTGCAGACTGTCATAAAAATCAGGGTGAGGTTTTTATTTCCCCTAAATATTTTGATTTGAATAAAACCAATATTTCTCACAAGGAAAATATTTTCCAGCTGTCTTATTCTGATGTGTCTTTGCTGGTTAAAATGTTGCCTCACACAGTGTTCATTTGAACATATCACAGGGTAGAGCGGCCAAAAAATAGACTGCTTTACAGGAACAAGTATGTGTAACATGAGAAGGGAAGTGTCTAGGTATACAAGTCTGGTATCTGCTCAAAACCAGCTGACTGGGGCATTTGCCATGAGTGTGTTTATTGCTGCACCTGCAACATGGCTAAGCCTTTCAGGAAGTAATGCAGGAAAACAGAACATTTAGGAGAAGACAGCTAAGGCAGTAACCTAAAATCACAATTTGATCAAATTTTCAACAACAACAACAACAAAAAGATAAAAACCTCAGCTCTCCAATAGCACAGTGCCCACTAGAGGAACACTGAAGGAAGAGGAGGTCCAGAAGCATGCTGGGGACAAAACAATGCAAAGTCTTGCTGAGATGAGCCAGATCCCCTTCCAGCAGTAGCTACCGACAGGGAAACATCACGTGGTGATCCACATGGTAGTGATGACACAAGGGGTAGAGATAAGTTGATAACAACAGAGGTGTCTGAGGGTGGGCAGGTGGGATCTGCCCCTAGAGTTGAAGTACAGACTGAGAAAAGAGTGCCCAAAGAACATGGTAAGTGAAAAAAATCAGTCAGCAAGTTAGCTCCAATAGAGGCACAACTGTAATGCCTCTACACTAACACAAGAAGCATGGGGAACAAACAGGAATGACTGCAAATATGTGCAAGTCTACAGGGTTATGACATCATCATTGGCATTACTGAGACATGGTGGGATAGATGGTTACAGACTCTTCAGGAAGGACAGGAAGGGGAGAAGGGGAGGGGATGTTGCCCTCTACATCAATGATAAATTAGAGTCCACAGAGCTCCACCTGGGGATGTGCAATGAAAAACTACAGAGCTTATGGGTAAAAGCAAAAGGGAAGGCGACATCACAGTAGGAATCTGCTACAGACCTCCTGATCAGCAAGGCAAAGCAGATGAGGCTCTTTAACAAACAAATAGGAGAAGCTTCATGCTCACAGGCTCTGGTCCTCACAGGGAACTTCAACCACCCTGACATCTGTTGGAAGAACAACAAAGCAGAGAACCAGCAATCTAAGAGGTTCCTGGAGTGCATTGATGATAATTTCCTCCTCCAAGTAGCAGAGGAACCCACAAGAAAAGGTGCTACGCTGGACTTGGTCCTCACCAACAAGGAGGGTCTGGTGAGTGAAGTGAAGCTAAAGCTGCAGTGACCATGAAATGATAGAGTTTAAGATCCTCAAGGTATCAAGGAGGGCGCATAGCAAACTCACTGCTCTGGACTTCAGAAGAGCAGACTTCAGCCTCTTCAGCTACCTCCTTGGCAGGGTGCCATGGGAAAAAACTCTGGAATGAAGGGGGGCCCAGGAAAGCTGGTCAAGGATCACCTCCTCCAGGCCCAGAAGCAATGCATCCCAAAAAAGAGGAAGACAGGTAAGAATGCCAGAAGGCCTGCATAGATGAATAGAGAGCTCCTGGACATACTTAGATGTAAGAAGAAAGCCTACAGAAGGTGGAAGCAAGGACAGGTAATCTGGGACAAATACAAAGAAATTGTGCAACTAGAGCTCAGGTTAGGAAAGCTAAAGCACAGCTAGAAGCGAATCTGGCTAGGGACATTCGGGGAGCAAGAACTTCTTCAGGTATATTAGTGAGAAAAGGAAGACTAGGGAGAATGTGGGACCCTTCCAGAACAGAAATGGAGAACCAGTGACAAAGGATATGGATAAGGATGAGATGCTCAATGACTTCTTTGCCTCAGCCTTCCACAGCAAGGGCTCCAACTGCAGTGTCCAAGTCCCAGAGGGCAAAAGGAAGGACTGGGAGAAGGAAGATCTGCTGTGATGGTTTGGGTGTTACCTGCCACCCCCACTCTTATGAAATCACCCAGACTAGGCTCAGCCAAGCTGGAAGTTAAGGAATGAAGCTTTATATTTACAAGTTAGCATAATATACAAGCAGGCATTTACAATCTATACAGAAATACACAAGGTAAAGGTAATACAGAAACACAACACCTCTCTCAGAAATCAGAGTCCCCGGGAAGGGCTCCCAACCACCCTTTCACTTTCTACCCCTCTACCTTATCCCAGAGTTTGCCTTAAGTGCAAGGTGAGCTCGGAGGGTCAGCAAGAGGGGTTAGAAAGCAGGTGATCAGTTACACAGAAAACAGCCCAGGGAGAAAGCACAGGCTCTGACAGAGACCCACACACACTGTCTTATCTATGTTTTTGTTCATCTCATCAAGCCTATGAGTGGAGTAGACATCACCACTGTTTCCTTTTTACAGCCTATAATCTAATTCTTCTCATTAAAATATTCCATTTTGCCTCAAACTAGCACATCTGCCTGCTATAATTGAAGACCATGTTCGTGAGCACCTAAGGAATCTGAATGTGCACAAGTCCATGGGGCCTGACAAGATCCACACACGGGTCCTGAAGGAACTGGTGGATGAAGTTGCTAAACCACTGTCCATCATATTTAAAAAGTCAAGGCAGACTGGTGAGGTTCTGCTGACTGTAAATGGGCACACAGTAGGCTCATATTCAAGAAAGAAAAAAAAAAGACAACCCTGGGAACTACAGAGCAGTCAGTCTCACATCTGTGCCTGGCAAGATCACGGAGCAGATCCTCCTGAAGGCTCTGCTAAGGCAAATGGAAAACAAAGCAGAGGTGACTGGTGGTAACCAGCAATGGCTTCACCAAGGGCAAAGCATGCCTGACAAATTTGGTGGCTTTTTATGATGAAGTCACATCAACAGTCAATAAGGGAAGGGCAACTGATGTCATCTACCTGGACCTAAGGCATTTGACTCTGCCCCACAGGACATCCTGGTCACCAAACTCCAAAAACATGGACTTGATGGGTGGAGCACTGGCAGATAAGGAATTGGCTGTATGGTCACACACAGAGAGTTGTGAGCAACAGCACAATGTCCACTCAGAGAGCGGTGACACAAGCCACTCTCATTTCTGCTAGCCATCTTTGCCTCAGTGGACAAACCTGCCTTTAGCTCCAAGGATTTTCCTTCAGGAAAAGGTACTGAGAGGCACTCGGGCCATGAAAACCAAGCTGGCAGAATTGAAGCAGCAGAACAGACCAGAAAATCAAAGTCATGCCTGTGGAGACATACCAGAGGTTTGAAAAAGACAGTGTAATTTTTCTCAAGTACTAAAGCAACAAACTGAGAAGAAATGAGAATCCACCCAAGAGACTACAGAGTCTGAGAAAGCCTTCAGAATAAATGCAGCAGCCAAGCAAACTCTGGGGCCTGACAGCAGTGTTAGTGATTGAAGCCTAATTTTAACCTACAGCTCACATTTCTACACCTAACAATGAACTGCTCCTTCCTTTCTGATAAAGGTCTCCATCAAACGCTCAGAGCCATATCCAGGTCATTATATTCACACAGGTTACTTTACTGGTCAAATTCCACAAGTAAAAGCAGGAAGATCACATCTCAGAGTGAAATCTTGAGAGCCAAGTATCCTCTTCCTCCTTAGCCTACACTGCAAACTGCAGATCAGCTATGAATACATCTGCTGCTACCTAATCAGCGGGTACAGCTGTATCAATGAGAGTTAGGAAGAAAAGAAAGATTTCACTCAGCCCTTTCAATGCCTTAGAACTAAGAGGAAGTTCTTCCCAGAGAGAGTGATTTGCCATTGGAATGGGCTGCCCAGGGAGGTGGTGGAGTCACTGTCCCTGAAGGTGTTCAAGAAAAGACTGGATGAGGCACTTAGTGACATGATCAAATTGACTGGATAGGGCTGGGTGCTAGGTTGGACTGGATGATCTTGGAGGTATCTTCCAATCTGGTTGATTCTATGATACTTGCCAGCTTTGGGCTAATTAAATACTCAAAACCAACTCAAGAGGCTTTTCTCTCTGTTGCCCTGCTTTTTACTCAATGATGCATATAGGAACAGAAAATATGCAAACTCTGCCATTCTGCTCTGGTGGCCTTTTATACTGTCTTTGCTTTCCCTGACAGTGCAATGTCAAGGCAATTCTAGAGTGTGAAGGGTGAAAGGGTCAGGCTGGAACCAGCATCCACAGCAGGAAGTGTGCCAGTGCAGACAGGTAAACAGAGGTGGGTCACCACACAAGGAAAACCATCTGATCAGTGCCTGAGGTTCATGACAGAGGGGCATTTGGGGGGAAACCAGTAGAGCACAGAGGACAGATTTTAAAACATGTCAAAAGCTCCCCACATATTGCTTCTATCAGTACCCTGCAGTGCAACATCTGTTCCATGTACCCATCAGGGAAGAGGCTACACTACTCGTCGGGCTCTGTCCTCACCAGCGTAACTGCTGCCTGGCCTGAGAAGACTTTTGTTACTCTTCATGTAACGAAGCAGCAGGAAACTGCCAGGTGAAAAGAAAAATGAGGACCATTCCTCAAAGATGGCCACTTAACACTTAACTTTTAGCTGCAAGCCTAGCTGGAAAACTGACAATAAAAGCAGGTCATGCCACTGGGCACCCATCAATTATCATCATTTACCTGTCCTGCCAAGATATTTACATGTCTTTAACACTGCTATAAGGACATGGCTTTCTTTAATACCCTCACTACAGAAAACCCATTGGCTAAACTTTCATCTATGGAAACAGAGATACAGAAGGTAACCAGGTACACATCACCCACAAAGAAAGGTCAGTTGGCTCAATTTTGAGTCCTATACTCTGCCTGCAAATCATGCAGGGAACACAGGAAGACTGTGGTAGAAATGGAAATCAGTCTCTTAGGTGCTGATGATCTCATGACCAGACCATCCAAGTTCTATGCTCCAGTGTACACCTTGGTTCCCTTTCAGGAGATCCCGCTCTGGTCAGGGGGTGGACTAGATGATCTTTCGAGGTCTCTTCTAGCCCCTGACATTCTGTGATTCTATGGGACATAGCATGACTGGCAACACTGCCAGCAACACAGAACGTGAATCCAGAATACTCAGCTCCCAGCCCCTTATCAGAGCAAAAGCACTCATATACATACCAGTTCTGCTCCAAGTAGTCTGTGACATCTACAGTCCCCCCTACATCCCCACATCTACTGTTTGGCTCCTGGGATGTTTTGCACCCAGCTGACAGCTCCTGGACCTTGTTGACAGATGCAAAAAGCGCAAATGTTTTGCTCTGCAGGTTAAGTTTACAACAGCAATGGGTCTGTCTGCAATGAAGGATTCCGGGAGATGCACACACAGAAGTCATATTGCTGTCTCTGGACAACAACACCACAGCAGTCACCTTGCTTTCTATAGGGAGAGAAAGAAGCTTTGCTATCCATCAAATTTAAAGCAGGTCAGCAAAGTAACAAGAGGTAAAGTGAAATTAGAAGTTGGCCCAGGACAGGTGGCCACAGTACCATTTCATCACATGGATTACCACCTTCTCCTGCACATGAGAGCACTCAGTGCTGAGGTCGAAGTGTAGAGGCTCATCTTCTCTTAGTAGCACCACGGACTGCCAGGCAGATCTGCTCCTTCTCCATTTCTTCTCCTGTGACTTTGTCGTGTCATTTCCAGCATCCTCAATTTATCCAGGAGGATTATCACCCTCCATTTTCCACCAAAACATAACAAAAATCACCCCACTGCAAATGACCTACATACCTCCATACTGGAGTGAGGATGAAAGCAAGGCTACGACATTTGTTGTCTTGCTTAGGGCTACGTTTACTGCTGATTGACCTCCATGACAGGCTGCCCCTCTCAGCAGAAATCTGGGCAGTAACAACAGATCAACACTCTTTTTTTTGTTTTACTTTTCTTTTTTTGGAGCAAAACTAAAGAAAAAGAAACCTTCCTTCTGAAATGAAATTATCTCCTGGCCATAAGTTGGAAAGAGAAAATTCTGGTTCTGCTCACTTGCATAATTATTAGTCATTACTTCTGTTTAAATCTTTATTTAGTAACACCCAAAACCTCCAATTTAGAACCTAGCCACGCACAGTTCAGAACAGAGCAGGAGTCAGCAGGCTGGTCTATAGGCTGTTATCCAGGTTTCAGCTAGATTTAGTCCTCCAGAAGCTTGCTCAGCTCATTCAAATCTACCCCTTGTGATAGGCAAGAGTTGTTCTCTTATACCATAAGGCAGGTAAAACTGAGCTGCTATAAATAGTCTATGCAAGCTATGGCTTACTATTTTACTAATTAACATTTTCATCCTGTCTTTTTTTTTTGCTGAAGTCCCACCTCCTTATCCCCTCAAACTGTTCTCACACTTCATGAGTTTCACCTCACACGAAATGGTCATCTCCTTTGTACCCAACCACAATTTGCTTCATTCCAGAAAAGGAGATGTCCAAGCTTTGCCTGACTGAGAGCTGTAACTTGCCTGTTGCCTGAGGTCTGCAGCTGATCTGCAATCAAGCAGAAAAGGATTGTAGCCTCACGGTCATCTATAATACAGAAGAGTAAAACAAGAAGAATATAGCTGTCAGCATGTATTGCAGCCAGCCTGTTTGAATCAGTGGCATGCTCCATACAGGGACCTCTAATCTCCCTGTGACTCCCTTGCATTAAAAGCAGGGCAGGGTATGAAACAAATCCAGCTAGGTCTGGAGGTGCAGGCAGTCCACGCTTAGCATGAGGAGATAGTTCCTAGGCTATTTTTGTGAAGGAGTATGTAGGATCTAATTTGAAATTCTGCAGCTCCTGCTCCATTTTAGTATTTATTATTAGGAAAAACAAATGGTGCTTAAACTGTGCTTTGTAGTTTCCAAGCATTCATAAACATTAATTAATATCTTAACACATCATCTTTCTGTGGTGCTCATCTGGCAGTGCATCAAGAAATTACAACTCGACTGGAAAAACATTACTGTTTTAAATATAACCACAAGAACTTAAACCAGGAATAATGAGCAAGAGAAAGAGATCCCAAAAAATCCCAGACTGCTGCAAAACAAAGTCACATAGTTCTTACCAGCTTTCTGCCTAGTGGCTAGAGCTGAGATATAAGCAGCAGCGTAAACCAACAGATTTGACTCATGCAGTATTTACTGCTCAGCCCTTGGAGGCCATCAATCCTAGACTTTTTCACTGGTGAGTGAAGATCTGGGTCCACCAAATTGTGTTCCAGAACTGCCTGATGTCCTCTGGAACAGTCTAAGACCAAATGGAGAGTCTGTAGCTGTTTATTGCTAGCCAACTCAACAACCACCAATTCATATTCATCTGTCAAGGAATATGCAAGTGGAAGAAAATATTATGGTCATGTTCATTTGTTTCTGATTACAAAATATATGTAAATGCATATGCAAATTTAAGAGCACCCATCAGGCTCATGGCAAAATGCCAAATTAGCCCTTAGTATTACAAACTTGGGGGTGGCTGGCAGGAAGACAATGGTGAGTACAAGTGAGGCTAGGCAGTCCCTTTAGAAGAAGCCAAAACTGGGCTGCTCCGAAGGGGCAGGTGGATAAATCCTGCAGTAACTTGTCACTTTAAACGAAGCTGAGGGGCTATAGAAAAATCTGCTCCTACTGCAGTTAAAAGTGCGATAATTACAGAGCAACGGCCTCCTCTGTCATTCAGTAGGCAGCATCCCCAGGAAATCTTGCTCTGTAATCAAGGGAAGAGGTGCAATCAAGCCCCTATTCAGGCTTCGTTTAGAAACAGCCGCCGCAGGAAACACAAAGGATTCAGCGTGGTGCTTTGTGATACTGGCGATCGGATCAACGTCTTGGTTCTGCAACTACAAGCAGAGTTCATGTCATTTCTAAGCACATCTTCCATTCACTTTGCTCACCTAGGCACTAGGGAGAGGTCTTGGGTCAAAATAGTGGTGCATAAAACGTTAAACTCACATTGTCCACCTGAGTCAATGGACTCTCTGCACCACCACGTCAGAGGAAGTGAGCATTTCTGGCATACGAAGGAGGAGAGCACAATCCTGAAGAAGCAATTACACACGTGCTCATCTGCCTGCTACCGCAGCACAGCTTCCAGAACTTGTGTGGCCAAGGTTTTGTTGTCTGGTTGGTTTGCTTGTTTCTTTCCCCTCCTCCCAGCAACATGAATGTTTCTGTGCTGCTCAAATTCTGAAGGAACCTTATTCTCTTGGCAGCAGCCTGATCCCACGAAGACTGATGAGGTTTATTAGAGGGGAAGGTGTCTCTGACTTCAGCTTTCATTGCCGAGAAACATACCAATTAACTGCTAGTCAGATCAGCCATTCTTTGCAACCTACAGACTTGTCAGATCAAATGAGCCAGTTTACTCCAACTGCTATAACAACGCTATCAAATTTGATTCAAAACAGCCCAATCTTCCAAGGTGTGCATGCATTTGCATTTCCACCATACACACTCAGACACCAAAACTGACCAGCAATGAGCAGCTTCAGCTACTCATCTGGGCATGCAGCTGCCATGACATACACAACTCTAGTCACTTTGGGTGCACATTAAGTGCCAAAAGTCTTTCTGCACATCAGGGGCATGTTCTGGACAGAATTTTCAGTTTTGTCTCAGTATGGAATGGTTCTCTGCTGAGGTTCACCATAACTTTGCATGACAGTAACCCCAGAATACTGTAAACGGAGCTTCATTCTGTCACAGCACAAAATAAGTAGGTTCCACACTCTGGTTTTGGCCACAGAATAACTGAGTTGGTTGTAGTTTTCACTATCTGCAAAGCTATCAGTCAATAACCAAGTAATGGCCTGGATACTGTCAAGAGAAGTCATTATTAAAAAGGTACAACTTGCAGTTAGCTGTTCAAACAGAAGTTATTATTGGTTAGATTCCATCACTTCCCAGTAAAAGAGCCAGCTCCAGTGACAACATGAAAATATGCACACAGACTACAACCTAGTAGCTACTGTAATGCTGTTACAGATCACCTCCAAAAGGGAGCTGATATCCACTTGAAAGAACACACCATTTTCAAAAATGAGCCTGGGAATAAAATGATCACATTACCTCCACAAATATCCAAAGGCAGGATAAGGAAACAAAACTGAACAGTTCTGACAAAAAAAATCCTCTCAGTTTCTTGGGAAAAAAAGGCAAGCAACGGAAAAAACAGGTGGGTTTGTGGCCAGTCAAGCCACAGGCAGGAAGAGCCTGCATCCAGTTCTGCTGTTCCTACCACATCCTACTGTTGATCAGCAGAGATGCTCACAGAATTCAAAGAGAGCTTCTTTGAAGTCTGTCACATTTTACAAAGGCAGGTAAAAAAGTCAGTTATACTTAACTTGTTTTCTGTTTTGTTTCCTTGCCACTTTACTTCGCTTATTTCCACTTACTAAACAGCTTTTCTTCTTGTTTTCCCCTTCTTTACACAATCTGCACAGACACTGTTACATTTGTGGATGACAGAATTTAACAACACAGAAATCACAACCGCTGCAGCATAGGGGAGGAAGAAAACAAAGCAGATTATAAAATTCTAGCATGAATCAAATACACATAACGAATTGATACAGGAGAAAACTGAAGAACTGGACAAGCTAATCACTGTTCATGGAAATCTCTGTATTTGTTCAGTGGAAAAGTTCTCTGTGCAGCATCTTCGGTGCGAGTGAACAGACCACAGCTAACAGTGAGTTAAAATGTTTACTAAAAAAAAAAAAGGTTAATCGTGACAAATTTCTTTGCTCACCCTCAGTAGAAGGATGGGCTGAAAACTGATGAGTCACTATAGGAAACAAACAGCAACGGTGACGCACGGTTTCAAAAGGTAACAATAGCACTGCTTGATCTGTGATGTCTACAACAGAAACATCCCTGGATCCATTGGAAGATGGATTTGAGATTGCTCCACCCACTCAGGAAATGCAGGAATTCCACCATCTGAGCCCTGGTTAGAGCTCTCACAATTGCCTCACTACCTGTGGAGTAGTGGAAAAGCCCTGCTGCCCTACAGAAGTCTCACTCACAATATTTTCTCAAGACATTCACTGAAAACAGTATGCTCTTGATGTCTTGAGCAGCAGCCCATGGAGTCTGGATCCATTAGCCCAGCTGCAGAAGGAGACTTCTATATGTTTCAGGGTCTAAAGCCGTGCCTATGTGGCTCTTGCAAACTTCCATCACTCAAAACTGGCATTTGGACACGAGACATGTTTGGTCTGTAATTGTATTAGAACCAGGTGTGGCAGTCAGGCTACTGAAGCACCTGGTCACATCCAACAGTGTCTCCAGCTCACATAACTCATGGTTCAAGCACAGAAATTAGTTCTGGCTCATTACTGGTTTGGACCTAATAGCCAGAAAGTATTCTGGTGTTCAGCACCTCACAGACTCGCACCTCCTATCTCACGCTCATGTGCTATTACTGCAATGGTTGGACACCAAGCTGCATTTTGTTATCATTAAGAGCACCTTAAAACATTCATATGCACATATGGATGTTGTGCTTATTTTCCAAAATTCACTTTCCTATAAAAACATGTTTGCTTCTGCATCTATACTGTAAGTGTAGAGCTGTATTTATACAGTATTTCTGTAGGGCTTTCTGCTTACATATCAACAGTACAGGGACTTCATTTTCAGCACTTCTCACATACTAAATTCCAGTTAAACTGTTTTCTTTGCCAAAGGAAGTAAATAAACACTAGCTGCAATAGGATATCATTGCAAGTATCTCCATCCTGTCAAAATTCCATGTTGCTTTGGTTTTCTTCTTGAGATTGGGCATTTCTTGCCCAGGTTCCATCTTTGGCTTAAAGTCAAGCTGTTATGTTTACACCCAAATGTCACCAAAAAACACTAAGACAATATTCTCAAATTCACACTGGGATTTCCAGTTGGCTTAAGTCTCTTGCATATACACAGTTAATTAATATCACACTGCTAAAGACCAAGGTAAAACCCCTGAAACACACTTCATCACATGATTTGCATGACTTAAAACTCCTGCAGTCATTAAGACAGAGTATGATACAATGTAGAAACACTCAAATCCCTCTTCCCTTCGCAATACTAAGTAAGATGATTCAGTAGGTCCCAAAGCAATTTAATCAAGGGTGTTAAAACAAATCAAGGTGCCATTCAGTGATTAGTATGCAAGTAACTGAGGAGGAGCATGGGGCTTCCACAGACTAGCAACAGCTAACAGCAGTGCCCTGACAATCAAGTCATTAGCCTTAGACGCATGGTTCCTGTATAGCAACATTTTACTCAGTTTTCAGGAACACGAGGGAGTGGAATTCACCCAGATAGCTAACATAACTTCTTACCAACACCAACATAGAGTAATTCTGTATTTACCACTTTATGTTCTCTACCCTTATCAATAAGCTGCTGATAAAAATCTGTCCATGGTACAACTGCAGAATCCTTTCCAAAAGGCACATCTTGCAATTGCACATGCTATTTCCATTTCATTACTTTCAGCTGGAAAAAGAATGGTGGTAGCCACCGGAAGGGATAAGAGCTCAGTCACAGCCCTGCTAAGTGACAAATTAACTCTTTGGATTATGCAAAAATGAATGGGAGGCAAGGAAGTATTCTCTTACCTTCAGAACACAGCTTGCCAGCGTACCCAGTGGCTGAGCAGTCACAGTGTGGCTCACCATCCAGAAGGAAGCACGTGCCACCATTTTCACAGGGGTTTTCTGCACAAAGCCCTTCCATTTCCAGTCGGACCCCTTGACTGCCCAGGAGCTGTGGTTCAGAGTTGCCATACTTCAGATCCAGGATAAATCCTTGAAAGGGAGGCTCACCCAGAACACCATCAAGGGTCAAGGCAGCAGGACGGATATCCAGTGGGACTCCACCAACAAAAAGGTCACTGACGATATTCATGTACTGGCGTTGTGGACGCACCTCGCCCGGCTTTGCTTCCCCATCCAGTACCAGCACTGTCCGAAGGTGATTGCGGCTGATCATCAGGAAGTGCCAGTTGCTGTCATTGACCCGCTTCTCTGTGATAACTGTAGTCTCTGCACAGTCCACACTGAACTGGAGCTGGATGCGCCCATCAACAAGGGACAGACAGAGGAAGTCACAGACACCACCATCATCAAAGTAGAGGAGCAACCCAGCAGAGACATTGGTCTTGAACTGGAAGCTGAGTTCACTTCTAGTGCTGGCATCCCAGCGGAGGTAGCGGGCCCACTGGTTGGGGATGCCCATGAACTCCAGACCCAAACAGAGACCCAGCAAGGAGCCCAGCAGCAAACTCACCTTCAAGGTGAAGTAAACAGAGTGCAGAGTGAAGCCCATTGTTTCAAGAATCTGGTCTTCCCTAAGAGAAAAATAAAAGCCACGCTACTGGGAGGAGAACCCCAGTAGTCAACACCAAATGTTAAATCCAGTGGGAAGAGGAGGACAGCAGAGTGACAGAGGAACAGTAGGTGGAAATGAGATGGCCAGCACACGTGACCAAGAGGAAAGTATCTCCTCCTCAAGCAAAATCTCACTTCTCTTTTAGAATCCAGAGGCTTTTATCTCAGAAGTACAGCACATATAAAGTGACTTCTCCAGCCAGTACTTCTGTGAAGGGCAAAATAACCCGCAGTGAATTGTTTGGGTAGAACACAACGGTGACACTGGTTGTTCCAAGGAGGAGCAAAAGGCAAAGCTAAAGCCTGAGCCTCAAATTCAGGTTTCCTAGAAGTGCCAACAATATTGATGGAGGTTGCAGTGACATGGAGGAGAGACTGAATTCATAAAACACGTGATCCTTGAGAAGACAAAAATAAAGTCAATCTTCATGATGTGCTGCTGGCCACCCAGCCCATAATTTAGTGCTTGCCACTCGCAGAGCTTGCACCACCTATGAGATCAAAAGAAGAAAAGAAGGGAAAAAGTTAGCCCTGCTACTCATCATATCTTTACCAAGAAGCTTATTAACAACTTGTCTAGTAACTCATTTATGCTTCTTAATACTTTGGTTACCTCTTCACATCTGCAGTTGGCTGTACAGACCTCCAAAGCAGCAAGAACATTTTGGTCTTCTTAGTTTTTAGGATACAAGAGAGAACTTGTTGAGCGATCTGCACAAACCACAATATTAAGCAGCTCCCTTGATGGGTGCAACCTCATTGGCTTTACTGAAATTTTCAATGAACATACTCAGAGCAAAGATCGGAGGTCCTTAGATCTCAAAACTTCACACAGACATCATTTTAACTTCCAATTCCACTGTTTTTATTATGTTTTGTAGCACACCAAGCAAGCATTAGAGGAGATAACCCTGCTGTCAGCCCATCATGCCAATAACTGCTTTTACTTTACACGTCTCCCACACTTCAGGGACTATAACAGAGACCTTTGCAACCTACAAACACATATTACACAAAATAAGTACAGCAACCTGTAGCTTAGATGGTAGGAAACTTGCAGCTTACATAAGAAGCACTTAACCACTGACCCTGGTCTAGTGATTTGGCAAAAAGGCCAAACTCAAGCTTAGTCAATAGCGAGAAATCCAACTGCCTTCAGTGTGCAGGAGTGACACTTGTTCACACTGGGACATCACCCATGCAAACAGAGGGTGATTGTATACCTGGGACAGGAGGATGTTTTAAGATGTCAAGTAAAGACAGCACAAAGCTAGGCTGATTCTTTGAAAATTCAGCTTTAAAACCAAGTTAGGTTTCCATTAACACAGGTGCTTGTTTACAGGCATGAGAAGGGCATGACATCAGCTCTGGGAGCGACTAACATTATCACAGATACAAAGCAAGAAAGGAGGTGATGATAATCAAGGCCTTCAACCCCCCCACAAGTCAGCATGAACACAGATGTCACAAACTGGCTCACAAACCCTGAGAGACAGTATTTGCTTGGGGAAAGTGTTTTGCACTGCAGACAATGCTGGGGCTGCTGTTGCTCCAAGCAGATGCCTTTTAACCTCAGTACTCACCTTGTTCTGAAAGAGGCCCACAGACACTACAGAAGTGGACAGTGCAGAAAGTTTGTATGGCAAGGGCATCCTGGCCTGCATCAGGAATGGTGTGGTCAGCAGGAGCAGGGAGGTCATTCTGCCCCTGTACTCTGCACTGGTTAGACCTCACCTTGAGTACTGTGTTCAGTTCTGGGCCCCCCAGTTTAGGAGGGACATTGAGATGCTTGAGCGTGTCCAGAGAAGGGCGACGAGGCTGGGGAGAGGCCTTGAGCACAGCCCTACGAGGAGAGGCTGAGGGAGCTGGGATTGGTTAGCCTGGAGAAGAGGAGGCTCAGGGGTGACCTTATTGCTGTCTACAACTACCTGAGGGGTGGTTGTGGCCAGGAGGAGGTTGCTCTCTTCTCTCAGGTGGCCAGCACCAGAACAAGAGGACACAGCCTCAGGCTGCGCCAAGGGAAATTTAGGCTGGAGGTGAGGAGAAAGTTCTTCCCTGAGAGAGTCATTGGACACTGGAATGGGCTGCCCGGGGAGGTGGTGGAGTCGCCGTCCCTGGGGCTGTTCAAGGCAGGATTGGACGTGGCACTTGGTGCCATGGTCTAGCCTTGAGCCCTGTGGTAAAGGGTTGGACTTGATGATCTGTGAGGTCTCTTCTAACCCTGATGATACTGTGGCAGGGGCTGAGCTGAAGAAGAATCACTACAGAGGAGAGAGGAGAGCTCTCATAGTCATGGTCTCTGCTCTGCCCACCCCAGGGACTTGCAGAAACTGTGCATCTCCAGGGCTGACAGTATGGCAAATTTAGCCAGCATGAAAAGCAAGTCACTTAGAAAACAAAATGGGATCAATTAAAAGAAAACCCACAAGTTGGACAGAAGGGTGAGCTTTCAGTGCCCAGTGGAAACCAGGCCTGTTCCCTGCAGCTGCACGAGTGGAGCATTGTCATGGAAGTCCTGAATGGGCCCAGTACATGTCCCGGATTGCCCAGGTATGATCCTGTGGTCCTTTCCCTCTGCTGGGGGTGGGGGGGTCTGTGGTGCAGCAGAGCACAAGGAGAAGACAAAAGGCTTGGAGACACCCACTTTAAGGGTCTAAGACTTGCCCAGACTTATTCTTCTCAAATAAGGGAAAGCAAGCTCCTGACTTCATCTAATATGTTGAGGTTTGGCAGAGTGCCATCCTGATTGGCGAATCTCCGTGGACAAAGGGGCCATTACTTTTCAGCACAACAATAAACAGGCTTTTGCTACATGCCTGCACTGCTATGCCTGCTCTGCCCTGCCACATTAGACTCTGCTTTGCCTGCAATGACTTTTAAGACGCTGACAGAACTCACTTCAAGTGTTTGGGTACTGTCTGTGTGCTGGTTTGAGGCTAATTGGAATATTTTACTGAAAGAAATTATATTTTTAGCTGTGAGAAGAAAGAAAAAATACACAACAGTAACCTGTATCACTCATTCTTCTGCTGAGAAATGCAACTAGTCAAAATGTAGATAAGATACTCCTCACACACTGCTCAGCTCTCAGCTCTGTTCCTTCTCTCTGATGGTCTGTGTGTGTTTCCATCTGCCTTAATTCTAATCCAACCTAACCCTTTATTTCCCCTAACCCTCTTGTCATCTTTTTGACATCTCACCTCAGTTCTTTCCAGATTTATCCTGTGAGATATATGGGGATTGTTCTGGTTATTTCTGAAAGGAGGAAGAGAGGGTGAAGAAGAGGTTTGAGCTGGGAGCCTCCTGGCAGTCTGATTTTTTTTGGGGGGGAGGGGGATTTTGTGTTTCTGTATTACTTTTATCTTGTACATAGCTGTAAATATGTGTGTGTAAATATATGCTTGTAAATTGTGCTAAGCTGTAAATATAGCTTCATTCCTTAACTTCCAGCCATCTGAGTCTAGTCTGGGGGAATTCATTGCTGGGACACACACACACATAACTCCCAAACCATCACAGTCTGATACTATTTTCTGAGGAAATATTCAAAGCCTCTTTGTAAGAAATTCTGTAACTAAATTCTATTGTGCCTTCTGCCTTAGCAACACAAAAGAGCCTCTCAAGTCTCCTAGTGGGCAAGCAGTATAATTGACCACAAAAACCTCCTTACAGTTCTAAGTTTAGTGCTTGTATTTGTTAGTTATTTCTTAACTATTCTAAGTTGCCTGTTCCCTGTGTGTATAAATATTCAAACTGTGTATTTTGAACATTGTAAGTAAGTTTTCTGGTGAGATTTAATGTTAATAAACAATTTTTGTAGTTATTAACAATCTTCACATGGATATAAAAATTAATATTGAGAATTAATTTTGCATAATTCATAGCAAGCATGTTAGCTAAACTGCTGTAAACACAAATAAAATCTAGTCAAAACCAGAGGGAAGATAATTCCTTTTAATTGTTAACAACCTGGCTCAGAAGAATGGAAGGAAAAAGGAGATGTTAGGAGTGTAAAATGAAAAAAAAGGAAACCAAGATCCAAGTGCTCAAATCATCTGTCTTCCTGATAATCACAATGCTGCCTCAGTTCATGGTGGTTTAGGGGAGCTTTGAAAATCAACTGGAAAAAATAATTATGTGGCTCTTGTCCATTTACCTTTCTCCTCTGTGCTCCCTAGTGGCTCCTCTATTCTCCTTCTCCATAAATCATGGGCTATTTTAGACTGAGAGGGAGGTTAGAAAGAAAGTGATGACCCAAGTCTGGAATTATTGATGAGATGGGAATAGGAATATAATAATGTGTGTAAATTAGCCAGAGATGTGCTCCATGCAGCTCACACTTCCCTGAAACTACTACCACCACCACAGCAAACTTCACTGCTCCACCAGACAGCTATGTGCTCAGCCTGAGCTGGAGAAGGAGGCAAGCCTAGTAACAACCACCCACAGAAACCACCAATGCAAAGCAGTTCTCACATCAGCTTTGATTGTCTTTGGTAGCGAGGTTTGCACTACCTGCATTAGAAGTGACCCTGAGCCTTAATCTTCCTGTTTTAGAAGACTAACTAAGAATCAGTGAAAAGTGCTGTAAACTACAGCAGCAAGCATGAACACTCCATAGATAACCACAGATAAGATGCATATGTCCACACAGAGCCCAGATGACTTTCCAAAAAGCCTGCCAATCTCTCCCAAACCCAGGCTGATGAAACCTTGTTTTACACACATGAGGAAATCTGTCTCCATTGGTTGTTTCAATTGTCGGGGTATTTAAAACTGTCTATGTGGCACATTTTTTTCTAACATTGACACCTGTTCATTAGGAGAGCACAAAGGCCAGAGTTCACAAAGGAAACCAGGCAAAAGCGTTCAAACAGAAACAGCACTGTTGACTGATAGAAGCCAAAGCAATTCCTTTCTACCTGTTTTGGAAGAAAAAATACAACAACCACCACCACCAAACAAAAAATACCCCACACCTGAAACACCACTGCCAGTTCTGCTTCAGAAGAGGAAGGTGACACAAACCCCATGAAATACAGGTGTCACTTTTGGGTGCTTCACTGCCTTTTGGACCCTGCAGCCCAGGTTTTGGGAAGGCTGCCCACACCGAGCCGCAAGTGGGCTGGGGCCATCACAGGCTCCTCCAGAGCTCTCTCAGCACTCATCAGTCCTGATCCATAGAGCTTGTGCTATTTGAGTTTTGTGTCTCACGTAGTTCAGCCTGTGAGAGCAAAACTCACCACATAGCAGCTCTTAAAGGAAAAAAAAAATAAAATCAGAAGACAGCATCCTCCTCAACAGTGGCCTGGACCTGAATCCCAGCCTGTAAACCCTAACAAAGATCTGTGCCTTGTCCATTTCCCATAATGATTCTCCAAGGCACACTGAGATGAATAATTTTCTGCTCTTACAATTTTATTTTTAGCATAAGTACTACCTTAGCAGCCTCAGAAAGCACACTGCTACCATAGCAATACAGTGGAGTTTGGGACAATAACTACAGAACCCCGTAATACTTTTTTACCTATTTTATCGCTGAGAAATCTCAAACTTTGTCACAGCATGATCACATCTGACAAAGAAACGACTTCATAATGGACAGTGCCTCTCCCAGTCACGAATCAGCAACACTCCTGTTCCAATTCCACCTATTGCTCACATGGAAGATCTGCATAACAGATGTTTTGCATGTTACATTTTTGGCTTAATGTGATTTAGCAGCACAAAACAAGACAGTGAGTCTGATAGGATGAGCCCTTCGACAAACCACTAGGTGAAGTCTTTGCAGAGTATTTTAAGTACTTGCTACCCTGAAGGAAGAAGAGAGCAAGTTGCAAGTTATCTCTACAGCATCTCCAGCTGCCTGTATCACCTTCCTGGCCTGCTAGAGTGCTGAAGACAAGAAGGGACCTGCAGGCTGAACAGACGGCTCAGCATTTCACACACACAAAATCTGCTGTACAGAACACACCCACCTGCATTTTTGAAACATCCCACTCGCAGAGCTGATAGAGCTGTACAGTTCCCAAGTCAGGTAAGGGAGGCAGCCCCACTGCAGTGCTGTGGGCAAGTGCTACCCAACCACCACATACTTTCTCTAAGTTCAGAACAGCCTATTAATGCCAGGTCAGAGCCATCTGCTCAGCGGCCCATGAAGAGGGTCTTGCCCTCACTTTAGAGTGGCTCTCAACAGCCTATCACCTGTATCCAGAGAATGAGTGACATTATCTAATTGCTAACTAATTTCCATAATTACTGACTGGCATAGTCTGTATGCAAGGTTAATATCTTTGCAAATGTCCCACAATGCACCTGCTTAGGAAAGAGTGGGAGGCTGGAGGCTGCTGCTCCACAGCTTATTTACTCAACTGCCCAGAAAGGCTGCAGGATATGGGTTTGTTACCCACTACCCTCCCTCCTCTGCTGTCTCACTCTCTGGCTGCTAATTGCCTTTTTTTTTTTTTTTATTTGAAAGTGTAAATTTTAGCACAGCAGAAAGAGTACCAGAGTTAGATGAACCCAAGGACCCCTGCCACTGCAGCCCAGTGCAAGTTTGTGAAAGTTCTACTTCAGAGTGCTGGACAAAATCCTGCTGATACACTGATGAAAGGTGTTTACAGTCTGTCCTCCTGCAGCCTGCTACCCCCTTCCACAACCAAAACTATTCATTATGCCATACTTCATGTGGAAGGAAAGACTTACCTGGGTCACCTAGAATACAAGTATTTATATTGCATATGAACTCCTTCTTATCTTTGCCTTAAGATCCAGTGGCTTGCTTTATTCTCCAGCTCCTAATGAAGCAAAGGAATTTTAGGAAGGGGTAAACAGGACCCAAATTTGGCTCTGCACCCATGTGTGTTCCAACAGTCAGCCCAAAGCACAGCAATCAGATCATTAGAGCTCTACAACATATGCTGCTCAAAATGATCCAGTGAGATTTGCAATCAAAAATTGATATTAAAACCCAAGCTTGCCAGTGGCAGAGAAATGAGGAATAATATTTATTCAATCTGTATTCACTCATCCAGTTCTCTAGTGAGCAATGGGCTCCTTTCAGCTGATGCCTTAAGTGTGGGTCTCCACAGAGACTCCTATCTCTTCAGCAGAAATCTTTCTGCCTGGTCTACCACAGTTGACCTGGGGTTAAAAAAGAAGGTAGAAAAATATTCCCCAAAAGTCCCCTTCTGATGACAAATGTTGATGTGAAAATTGTGATTTGCAACTGTCACTGGGGAGCACACTGGTACACAAAAAAACCTCCCATCAGAGTTTCTCCAGCAAGGATGCACAGTGAGATGTTTAGAGAGAACTGAGAGGGCACATGGAGGCTTTAAAATTCAAGAGGCCAGAGAAAACTACATGGATTAATTTAGTTTTTTAGTTCCTCCAGCAACATTTGCATCTCAGCTATAAATCTGGATTCTGGCAACATCCCCCTGCTGGGACAGAGAGGATTCTGGGGTGGTGCCACTGGAGCACAGCTGAAAGAAGAAAGCTGAAGATAGTAGCAGACAGCTATTCTATGGTTCCAGTACCCAGGGAGAGTTCGGTGGCACTACGCTGCTGCTAGAGATCAAAGATAGGAAAAGATGTGCCCTCCTTGGGGAAGAGGTTAGAAGTACAGCTGAAAATGAGAGCTCTGCCTTGCACACAGGACCTGCTGAAAGTGGCAAAACTTCATGGGATGGAGCATCTCATAGGACTGGCTGCACCAAGAGAAGTGGAAATAAAACCAGAGAAATTTAAAGCTTTACCTTGGATGCAGGGACACATGTGGACATGATAGCTACCATCTTAAAATGGGGATTGGGGGTGACACAGAGCACTTGGTAATCTTTTTTTTTTTAATGGCTTCAAGAGATATAGTATTCATGCCAGTCTCTAACATCACTCTGAGAGCCACACATGTCTTAACCCCATACAAGTCCGAGGAGAACTCGTACTCTGCCACCTTCATTGCTCTTTCCCATCACTCTTATATCCTGCAGACTTAGCTTTTCCATTCTTGGAAGTGGATATGGAGTTCCTCAGTTTTCCTTAACTGAATTCAGCACAAAGCTCCCTAGGAGGCAGTGGTAAAAACTCTGTATCAAAGGAAAAAGCAAGAAAAAGAGGTCCAAGGCTGCAATCCGTGACTGTCTTCTTAAAGAGATAGGCTATAAAGCTAGAATTAGTTTGTCTTTGCTTCCCCATAGTGGGTTAGGATACACACAGGCATATATCATGATCTGTAGGTAGGTAGTTGGTTGGTTTCCTAGTTCCTGGGCATGTGTCTTGCAATCAGATTGGTTAAGCCTATTATCCTTTTCTCAGTCCCCAGTTATCACCTGAGGAGGGCAAAAGTGACTGTTTATGACACATCAACTCATGGAGCTCACCTCTAGAAGTGCTGTATAATACCAAAGCTATGCACCTGCGTACAGGGGAGTTGAGCTCACATGCACTCGCAAAACCCAACTGAAATGCCACCAGAGGTCTCAGGGGGGCTATGAGCAAGCTAATGTGCTCAGTTCAACAACAAGCACGCAACCACGCAGAATTATTAGGCCAGGAAGTCATCTGGCTGTTGGAACAGTTAATATTTCATCATAATCACGTCAAGGTTCTCACCTCCTCGGCCTATTTAACAAACTTAAATCAGACCCAGAGCTCCTCAAATCTGTACTGGAAAAAGAAGGGTTAAAAAAGCCATAAGAACCTGCGTAACTCCCTTCTTAAACACTCTTCCTTCCCTACAGGAGGAGTCCATGTAGTCCACAAGAGTGACCTTTAACTAGCCTACCTAGCCCAAGCTCAGCGGGAACGCAATTTACAGACCATTTCAGCTCTCCAGCTTTCTTAACACAAAGAAGAAAAATCAAAACCCAAGCACAATGGAAAAGAAAGAAAGCGAGAAAGAAAATAACCCCGCAGAGCAATCATGTCTGGGGCTCTGATGGCTTTCTGTTCCCTTCCAGGACAGAGAAATGACTCCCAGTGTGTTAATTACTCCCATTACCACAAACTCTCCACTAACAAGGACTAGCTAAAAGGAAGCGCTGGCAGCAGCTGAGCAGTGATTGCTCTGTACTGTCATACAGGAGAAACCAGACTCCCCCCATCTATGAGCTGGCACTAACCAGGAGAGAGATTTCTGCAAAACTCAACAGCTTTTATTGTAATACCCATGGCAGCTGCGCTAGGAACACTGGCCCTCACTCAGTTCCACCCTTGCTAAAAGAAAACGAAGAATACCTGCTTTTCTAAAGACTCTGAAGCTCAAGAGTTGGCACCCTCTGAATCACTACCATTTATTTCATTCCTTCTGTCATTGGCCTGCCTCCATCCTCTACATCATCTCCGCTACCAAGAAGCTTGGAGAGATCTGCAGCATCGTTTATTCTACCAGATCCTAACAGATCAAATGCAAAGCCAGGAGCTGCGTGCAGCACAGTAGGGAATGCTTGAAGGGAATTCTGTCGATTTACAGTGCTGACATTGCTGATAAACAACAAAACTTCTTCCAGATCCCATATCTGACACAGACATTGCATTTCCACTCCCCTTCAATAAAAATCAAGTCTTTTAAAAATATGCTGATACTGACAATTTAAGTTTCAGCATATCATCAGTGTCTGAAAATGAGGTTGCATCCTAGAAGGTTTTCCAAAAATTAACAGTCTAGAATGGGTTTACTTTCACCTCAATACATATTTGACACTGCAGGGACAGGCCCACATTAGACACTCATCAGGATAGGTTGGACTGGATGATCTTGGAGATCTCTTCCAACCTGGTTGATTCTATGATTCTATGTTGGGACTCCCAACTTTGAAGCTGGAGGATCCAAAAGTCATGTGGCATTGCTTTATCAGGCACTTAGCGTTAGGAAAAGTACAAAGCATTAAAAACAAATATCTTGCACGCCAGCCTTTCACAGCTATCTATCCATTTGCTTCTTCCTTTAATAAGTTCTTCATGAGCAATAACAATTCCTTTTCTGTCTTGCAAAGTCTAGTACAACACAATTAAGAACAGAGATCACAGGCACTGATCCTGTACACATTAATAATTGTGGGTTTTCCATACTTGAGCTAGCACTAAAATGCCTCTACATTGCAGAGCTGACATACAGTAAGTCCTTTAAATAAAAACAACAGAGGAGGATTGTCAGAAAGACCAGGGTGAAAACAAAGATTAAATTCATTGTTACCTTCACTTACACACATGTGATTAATTTGGTTATTTTAACTTGCATAGAGTGGAGCACTGTACCTGGCCAGATTACCCTGTCATTACTGTGGCCATTCATTTGTTTTAGGCCATTCCCTACGGCTCATGGGTAGATAAGCAGCACCACACAAAAGGGAAATAACAGGTGTACGGACATCTGGAAACTGGTAGTGGATTTTCCCATTACATAATGTGTACCACTATGTTTTATTGCAGCGTCATACAAAAATGTCTCCTCAGCCTCTCACAAAGCAAGCATGAACACAAAATTTTACCTAACAGGTGTAATAAGCTGCCCACAGTGCAGGGAATGCTTAACTCAGTTCCTAAGCTCCTTAAACAGCTGATGCTCTGCTTCTGGATCAGACAGCAATGTCTTGTGGGAGTCCAGTTAAGCATTGGAATTGAAGTGTGAGGGGGACACATTCACACAGCTCTCACAAGAATTGATGCTGACCAACACATGGAAGCAAAACACTGGCAGCCTGGTAAGCCTTCTAAAAGTCTACAGCCACCGTGAGATTAGGTGTCTGCCTTCTGAACTACATTCCTCCAGCACCAGTAGCTTTAGAAACCTTGGGTTTTGTGGCAATATGGGTAACAGCAGGCTGGAGATTCCCTGCCATGGGAAATCACTGCATTATTCCAGCTCTCTGTTCTTTTAATATTCTGACATACAACATTCCTGCCAAAATTCACTCCACCCCACTCCCTTTCCCCACTTCTACCTAAGGGTTACTAGGGTTGGGTGATGAGAAGTTACACATCTGTTTTCTTACAGAATCACAGAATGGTCTGGACCCATTCTTTTTCTGGTCCATATATCTTCCTATATTGAGGGCTCCAGACTCTAGCTGTAGCATGCTGGGGAATGGACACAGAAATCTTAGCCAAGATAGACTGCTAGCAAAATTCTTTAAGTGTCTGCCTGGAAAAGGGCAATACTTCAAATGGCTTGGGATATTGTAAACTTTCCAGATCATCAAGGAAATAGCTTGGAGCTTCCAAATTAACCAGCAATTACAGAACAAGTAAGAAGTATGCTGGCCATACTGTAGATGCAAGAGCTCACTTCAACCTGGCTTGTGCCTGCAGCACAACATGGTGAACTGTCAGTGTGTGCCAAACAATCCATCACCTAACCCAGACAGCCTGCTGGCAAGGCTGGAGTAACAAAACTGCTGCTCTGCCACAGCAACGTCCCCACAAACAAGGAATGAGACAATTCTGGTAAAGCCATAGGGATACTCAAAGCAGAAATACAGTGCTTACAGCAGAACCTCTTTTGAAAGGAAGCTTGTTGATCATATTTAGGCTCTTAAGCCCTGCAAGTCCCACTCCCTGAGATTTCAGAAGAGTCACACACAGGGCAGGGGGGAATGTTGTTATTTAATTCATTGTATTTCTGTCCTTTGCACTATTTTGCTTTATACATTTCCTCCCTAGTTACACATTTTCCTCAGAGACTTGCTACTGTGAAATGTAGAAATAAACATTAGGATGTGTGAAAGAAAATTCATTTTACAAAATTCACCTATAAAGAACTGGTCTATTTATTTCAGTGGAACCACCAAATGATGTGGTAATGACATTTCCCACAGCAAGTAAAATAGGGGTAGTCAAAAAGGCAGGGAATGAGCACACATAGAAAAGCATGAGAAATCATCATAACTGCAGGAAGGTATGTGGAGAGCACAATTGCCTGATATATGTTAAAATGAACCTAGATAAAAACACTAGGAAATAGTGTAATGGGAAATAACCTTTCACCACCTAAGAAACAGACTCAGGGCACTGCACCACCACACTTCTATTCTCTCCCTGTAAAACAACTCATTGCTGAAAACCCAAAGTAGGCAGCAGCATTCCAGGACCACAAACTCAAGAAGCCAAGCCTTCCAGATAGCTTATCTCCTGAGGTGAGCCCAAAAGGGTGAAAAGAAAAGCTAACCAGCACTATTACAGAAATTAACACTTTTAGAAATGTAATTCAGATTTTCTGTTAGAGCACTTTAACACTACTGGAAAACAAATGTCTCTTGATTTAAGCATTAGTTGCTACATATTGATAAATCAATCACACTTGGTAGGTTTAGAAAAACCTAAAAGACCTATATATTCTCCTGCAAGGGTTCCTTTAAAAGTCAGATGGCCTTTAAAAGAGCTTCCAGCCTTGGGATTCACAGTGCAGTGCCCTGCAAGACAATTGACATTCTGAGTGACTGGGCTGCGAATTCAAAATCCCAACTCGACCTGCTCAAGACAGGATTCAAACTCAGATTATTTTTAAAAGAAGGAAAGGGAGGGGAAAAAAAGGAGAGAGAGAGGAAAATACTTTAATTCCTTTGGCTCTCCAGGACAGTATCTCTCAGGGTATAGATGCAATAGTGGGTTAGTACAGTATCTGACCAGGGCATATTTTGTGCTTTGTAGCACTAAATACAAGTCTCTGCATGGTTAGCAACACCACTGACTAAGGGCAATTATTTGCTATGAAAAACACCAGCTAAAATGAAAATACATCTATTATACTGAGGCATCTCCACTGAATTTTCTGCTTTTAATTTAAAAATGAAACATTCCAATCTACCTGGCTTTGGTTACAGTAAAGTCCACTCATTATTCACTGTTTCTTTTTATTTCTACTGGGAAAGGAGCAGAGAATAGGAAAAGTGGGAAAACTGAGCCTGATATATAAATAGCTTCCTTCGTAGCAATTGCATAACTTTTCATTTCAAATCAATTTTAAATGTGGTTTTCCTCCCTTTAAACAAAAAAAAACCCAAAAATCTGAACCTTCTGAATAATACATCCTTTCTGCTAACATTGTTTTCACAGTCTGAAAAGCTATTGTTTTGATAAAAACATTATCAGCAGTTCTTGCTAACAGCATCCACTTTCCCCCCTTCATGTTAAGGTCTGCACTCAGCCACTGGCTGGGAAGTTCCACATTGCTCCAAAGATAGGTGATGAGGCTGTGATGAGGCTCGCTCTTCTTCAGCACCAAGTGTCATCTCCCTCTTCCACATTAAGCTTTTTGTAGCTGATAACAAACTGGAAACCAATGAGAAACCGAGACTGGAAACAAGGAGAAATTCTTTAACAGTCCCAGTTTCTAAATTAAAACAGCACAAACCAGGAGCAACAATGATTCTTCTCCAGTCCACTGGTAAGGCAAGCAAAGAAGAAACAGCAGAACTGCTTTCTACACCTAAGGAGACACTCTGCCTATGATGTAACTGAAACACTAGTGAAATGTTTTTTTTTCCACCCACATGAGAGGACTCATTCCTGGGTAGACTGAGTACTCCAGTATCCCACCACACACCTGCCATGACTATAAAAATAAGTCTGGGAGAAACTGAAGGAAAAGCTTTTCTAATCACCACTTAAATGAAGGATACCTCAAGTGCTTGTAACCTGGCAGAACTTCTGGTTTTAAATTCTGTTGAGTGAGACTTAGAAGTAACTAAGGAAAATGATTATTTGGTACCACAGGCAACAGATGGTTCCTGTAACCTGCCAGTTGCCAGGTTCTAGGCCAAACTTCTCCCATGTGACTTCATCACACATTAATTTAACTCATTTTGTCTTTGGTACCTAGTTATTGGCTGCCAATATTTTGTTGCTCAGTAGTTCCTCATGCAATAAGACTCATGGTACATGCATGAGTAACAAAAAGGGGGCTTATTACCTGTTTGTGTGGCCTTAGGCTAAGTGCTCTTTCAGGGGAGATAGCTAGGACTACAGCAGCCACATTGTAAAGTTTAATTAGTGATTGTAAAGAGCTCAACCCACTCAAAAGACAAGCTAATGTAAGAGCAACCTATTTTCCTTTATGACATTAATAATCTCCTTTCAAATTAATCAAGGGAAGATGCATCTATAAAACACAGCAGATTTTCCTTCGGTTACTCCTAATTGGTTACTTAGAGGCGCAGCCTCAGAGAGGCTCAGGTTCACTCAGCAGGCAAGGAGAAAGGCAGAGCTATGGTGGGGAGAGGAGAAGCCTTCACTTGCCTCAATTCCTGATCCCCCTCACTCTATCAGCACCAGACAGCTTTTCACAGTGTAAGTTCTCCTGAGCTCCTTGATACCAGTTATGGAGAGCTGATGTGGTCTGCATCTTCTCAGAGACTGCCATGCCCAGCGATAGGAGATCTCCCTCCTGTGATACAACAGGGCACTCATATGTAAATACTCACAAATCAAGTGAATCTGTTCACTGGCTGCCTCATGTTTAAACCCAGAGTCCTGACCCGTAGTTTTTGCACTGCATTGTCAGATTTGCAACCCCATTTTCCCACAAACCTCCCTAAAGGAGAACTTGTATCTGGGGTTCCAAAACCAGGCAGTTGGCTGTGTGAGGGGGAAAGTGGTTACATTTAACTCCATTTTTCACAAGTGGTTACCTAAACCATTGGGAAAGTTCTCAGAGGAAGAGAAAGGTGTAAAGTCAGGCAGGCTTCTTGTATGCAGCAATACACAGCACCTTGAATCAGCTAAGTACAGTTATATAAGCTTGCTTTATAGACTCCTGCAAGTTCTTCCACTTTTTTGGGGGGCTCTTAGAAGTCAAAAAATTAAGTCAAATTTAAAAGAGATGCATCTAACAGGAGAAAATCCTTCTAAGCATTTAATTAAGATTTAAATAAAGGGAGAAAGATATCAAGTGCATGCCCGTATATTTAAGTTAGCCTTACAAAAACATAGGAGGTTTGAGCTACATTTAATTACCAATGTTGCTTTAAAATAATTTTAAAACCACTTTCAAAGCAGCTGGTTTTCAAACACGTGCAATGGGTACCACCACAGAAAGTAAAACTGCCTCCACAGTTCACAGGAAAGGGAAGACATACATCCCTGTAAACTTAATTTACAGAATCCCTAAAGTAGGATTTCCTACAGAATTAAAGGTAAAGTGGAAAGGATATGGAAAACCCATCACTCTGTTGTAGTCTTCCAATTACCTCAAACACAGGCTACTGGTAATCACCTGTTAAAAAATACATGGCAATGTAAGGTATACAGTTACTCTGCAGCACTGAGTCAGTCTGTTGTCTCAGACTACAGCTCACTGTTGGCTTTCTGTCAGATGTCCCCCAAGAGAATCCACTACAGCTTCCCCAAGACAAGCATTGCTCATCTAGGGCAGCAGAATTAGAGGCATCTGAAGCATTTCTCCTAAAATATCCATTCCCAATGGCTTTGTCCAGCTAGTAGGAGCGACTAATATTGCAACTGTACCAAACTACACCTACCATTCACTACACAACTAGTTGATTTTAAACCACAGGACTGCAGGCTGTTTCATGGTGACAAAAAGTCTGAGGTAACAGTATGGTAGAAGTAAGTGTGTGTAATTGAGCAGAGGAGAAAGACAATAGTGGCATTCAGGAAGAGAATATTTGCTCTCTAGGTAACAAATATTAGCAAAAAAGTCAGAAAAATGATTTAAGCAGCACTGCTGGGGAAAAAGGAAGTTTCAAGTCAAACCTTCCTTAATCTTCACACCCATAAAAGCTAAGAATTCCAAAAGCCACAGGGACATCTTCCTCCCCTGACATTAACCTCCAACAGACTCTGCAACACTAGGCTAAGAAAAATCTCCTGTTGAAGGCTTTTTCCCAAGACACCAGCTAGACACTGATGGCTCCAGACACCCCAGACAGTGCACATTCTCCTTCAATACTTTCACACTCAAAACACATGTAGAAATCAGCTTGTGTTTATTACGGTGAGTTTGCATTAAGAGGGGTTGGTTTGTGCTCCTTCCCTTCCTTCTCACCAGAGTCTTGCTTCAGTACCACTTCAGCCTGCCCACTGCCAGAGTGGAAATCCACCTCCAGCTCAGTCATTTTATACCTAAACACACACTCACACTTTTATCAAAACCACTATGGATTACAGAGCACTCCCTGCTCCAGCCCTTTTCCCACAGCCTGGGCAGTCTCAACCATTCCATGCCTTTTCACAGAGATATCACTGAAGGTCTGGCTAATGTCGTCCAGATGAGATGGCCAGAATTGCATGGAGCTGGTAAGTATCAATACTGAGTAGAGATCTTGATGTGGTTTATAAAGCAAAACAAACCCCAATTAATTTAGGAATAGGAGCAGTCCAAATAAAACCTAAAGTACCCCAGCATACTACTCAATGTAATCTGCAGTTCCTACTACTCTGGGTTCTCTTTCAATTCTTTTATAGCTTACATCTTAGGGGTATTGAAGTGGCTAACACTAAGCAGTGTGATTAGAATTGATCCAGTGAGTCGCCTGCCCTGCCCCGAGGGAACGGTAACACTATATTTAAAGGATAAAATTAAAGCATTTGACTTTGAATCGGAGAGCCACAGGTGAAAATCCATACCCCTATCTTTATACTAAACCTCCCAAACACAAACTATTTGTCCATCTATATCATGTAATTAGTATTTACGTCTATTGCTAACCAGGTGACTGGCCATGCTGACATCATCTAAAAGAACAGCAAAACCCCAAGTAGTCAGTGCTAAAAGTGGGAGCTAAGGGGGCAGGCCTGCGATGTAAAGCATACACTTTCTCCACACTTGACAACTAAAACATCCATCAATCCATTCAAGGCCATCAGGTTTCAGGTGAGGCTGGCTTTTTTTCCTGTTCCTAGGCAAGAGAATCATAGAATCAACCAGGTTGGAAGAGACCTCCAAGATCATCCAGTCCAACCTAGCACCCAGCCCTAGCCAATCAACTAGACCATGGCACTAAGTGCCTCATCCAGTCTTTGCTTGAAGACCCCCAGGGACGGTGCCTCCACCACCTCCCTGGGCAGCCCATTCCAATGGGAAATCACTCTCTCTGTGAAGAACTTCTTCCTAATATCCAGCCTATACCTACCCTGGCACAACTTGAGACCGTGTCCCCTTGTTCTATTGCTGGTTACCTGGGAGAAGAGGCCACCCCCCACCTGGCTACAATGTCCCTTCAGTTTAAGATTTTTCTTTGACCTCAAACCATCTCAGTCTTCACCACAGGGGAATGGAACTGTTTACTACTAAAAGAGGTTTTGAAAAAGTAAAAATCCTAAGTGGCAAATTTCTTAAAAATAAAAGCCAACAAACAGAGCAAGATTCTCCTAGGAGAGTAGGTTTGGGTAGGTGAAAGCCTCTGTCAGAGGGCAGGGTGAGGAGGAAGAGGTGAGAACAGAGTAACAGGAGGCCTACAGCCTTGTGTAAAACAAGTGTTTTTACTCATCATGCTATTAAGCGTTTAATTGTTTCAGTGACTCCGTTATCCCCATTTCATGCTCACAGGTTGGTGTTTTTCCATTATCAAGCTCTGTCCACAATGCCAATAGCCCAGAAAAGAAATTAGTTGCTTCCCTTCTTTAAGAGCTATGTTTGACTTTAATTACATTTGTACTTGCTTGGGTAAAATCAGACTTCACTCTTAAGAGAGTCAAAGAGTGGAAAGGGGGAAAAAGTTAGAGCAATAGAAACAGAAAAAGCAGAGAGAAAGGTAAGTCAGAGAATTCCATTTAAAAGTTCCTAAGCTCCTATTCCTAAAGCTTCAAGCCAAAGCCACTATTTAAGGAGGAAGGAGTGTAAGGGGCTAATTATTTTTTTAAGTTTTCTTTTATCGGTCATCTCTTCAGAAAACAGCTGACATTATTCTTCACACAGACATGGTTATCAATCTTTAGGAAATGCTTTTATCTGCAGCTGCTCATAAGAAATTGAAGTCTTTCCACGACAAGCTTAATGTAGATGGATGGTAGTTGAAGGGAAAGGAAAAAAAGAAGCAAACACAGACTAAGTCTCTTTTCTTCCATGTGGGTTATTACTCGAGCTTGAAAAAGCAAAGCACTGCAGTCACAGCATACAGAGAGAGTTTTGCAGAAGTGGCTAGGAAGCAGTTATAACAGAATGCTCCACAAAATAGGCTTTTTTTTTTTTTCACTAATTCATTTCACCTTTTATGCCCAAGTTTCTCAATGACACAATATGATGTTGCTTGCCCAGGTGGTGTCAAAATATTTACTTCTCCTTGGCACCACAGTCAAACCTTCATTTTCCAACCCTTTCTGCCTCTCCTGCACTTCACTCTTCCTCTCCTCACAGCCTTTCATTCCTCTGTCCTTACCCCTCCTCATTCCATTTTAATCAAGGTTCTTTCCTAATTAAAACAAACAAATACGAGGAAGCAATTAACGTCTTGAAGGAAGCAGATGGTGGAATAGTGCCATTTTGTTATTGCAGTAAGCCTTAACTTGCTATCTCTTCAAACTTTCTGCACTTTAATTAAGCACTGTTACAGGCAAGTTCAATGGGCTCTGGAGTAGGGTTTACCCAATTAGTTCCTGGAAAGCTCATGGTGCATGGTGGCAGGCTGAGCATGCTGTGCAGTTCGCAGCTGGAAAGGACAACCCTGGGGCCAAAAGGCACTAAGACATGCAGCAGGCAAGAAAAGGAAGAAGGGGAAACTGAAGGTCAGTGATGTGGCAGAAATGTAAACAAGTCTGCCAGAAGATGGTAGGGCAGGGCATCCTTACCATCTCCAGTACCCCCACCTCTTCTAGTCTCCTTTTCCATTATATCTCCAGATACAGAATGGCAAAGAAATAGCAAGTAAGGAGCTCAAATCATCTAGGAAAATACACCCAGAAAGTGTGTTTGTGTTCACAGTCAGCCTGCCACTGCTCAACACAGGTCTGAGTAGACAAAGTAACCACTTAAAAGCAATTCTGCCAGCCAGGGTTATCCTCTCACTTGGCTCCACATCAACACGCCAGAAATGTGGGCAATCAAAAGACACTGTGATCCAATCTACCTATGCCCTACCACATTCTGGCAGATGATTCAACTGAGAGATGAGTGTCTCTGAACTCTACTTGCAAATATCTAAGGGGAAAAAAAACGCCCCAAAACTCCCAACATGACTCAGATGGACTCAGCCCTATAGATTGCAAGCTTCTGTGCACAGAAGCATCTCAATTCTCTACAGTCACATAAGGAAAAATATACATCCATTTTACATACAGGACAACAGGGCACAGGCAATTTCTGTGATTCCCAGTGTCACACACGGATTGTGTGGATGAAAGATTTTTCTGTTTCTCTCAGTCACTTTGGATCATCTTTCTGCTCTAACCAAGGTTAGAATACGACTCATGGAAGGATTCACAAATTAAGAAGCCAGACAACATCCCCATGGGTCATCTGGTTTGAGAACTTCTCTGAATCAATTTCTTATTGAAGCAGAGGGGGCATGGAGGGTGTGAATCCAATCCTGTCTTAAAGATTTCTATTAACGAAGAGTTTGTAACAACTTCTGGAATGGTTGGGGTTTTTTTCAGGGCCTAATTATCATAGTTGTTAAAGACTGGCCCCTCACTTCTAGTTGAAGTTTGTCTGTTTCAGCTTCTAGCTGCTATATACCTTTGTCTGCTCAACTGCAAACCCATTTATCAGAAAAGCCCCTCTTCTCTCCCTAAGCATTAAAAAACAGTATGTGACAAGCATTGATCGAGGAGTGAGACTCGTAGTGTCCTGGCATCTCTCCACTCTAAGTTTTGAGCTCAAAGAAGGAAACCATTGAACATAACACTAAGAAATGCAACCACAGTATACCGTAAACAGCAATGTTTTCTTTACAGGTCTCTTTTACAGTTCTGCCAGGTGCAATGCAAACATATTTCTCATGTTCTGTATTTAATTGTGCAAACTCAGAGCTTATGAACATCCAGTTCTCACCATAACTATGATTTAGCCTCGAGTACAGATGTAAGATTTTCTGGTTTTCCTGTGAACTTTATCATAATTACAGCTTAAATGCATCATACAGAGTAGAGCATTTAGGAGTGTTAAGGGAACAGAAACTCTCAATTTGCTGACTTTGGTTACTTAAATCCTCTCTTATATTATCACACTATAGGGTACTACGCACACACAACAGGATTATAGAATTATTTAGGTTGGAAAAGACCTGTAAGACCACTGAGCCAAACCATTCACCTAACACAGCTAAGTCCACCACTAAAGCATGTCACTAAGCACTACGTTTACACACCTCTTAAATACCTGCAGGGATGGTGACTCAGCCACTTCCCTAGCAAGCCTGTTCCAGTGAAAGGCTTGACAATGCTTTTGATGGAGAAATTTCTCCTCATGTCCAATCTAAACCTCCCCTGCTGTCACTTTCCATTTCCTCTTGTCCACTTGTTACTTGGAAGAAAAAAACTGACACCTACCTCATTAAAACCTCCTTCCCTGTTGTTCTAGAGAGCAATAAGGTCTCCCCCATCTCCCCCCAGATCAAACAACCACTCCTCAGAAGGCTTGCTCTCCACACATTTCACCAGCTTTGGTGCCCTTCTCTGGACAGCTTCTCTGCCCTTCTCAATGGCTTTCCTCTAGTGAGAGCCCCAAAACTGAACCATACTCAAGATGTGGCCCTCACTAGTGCTGAGTGCAGGAAGACAATCACTTCCATGGTCCTGCTTGTCACAACATTCCTGATAAAAAACAGAATGCTGTTGGTCTTCTTGGCCACCTGGGCACATTGCTGGCTCATGTTCAGCTAGCTGTCAACCCTCACCCCTGGATCCTTTTCTGCTGGGCAGTTTTCCAGCTCCTTTTCCCCAGGCCTGTGGTGTTGCACAGGGCTGTTGCAGCCCAAGCAAGGGACCTGGCACTCAGCTGTGTTAAATCTCATACAACTGACCTCATCTCAGCAACGTAGCCTGACCAGATCCCCCTGTAGAGCCTTCCTACCCTCAGGCAAGTCAACAGTCCCTCCTAGCTTAATGTCATCTGCAAACTTACTGAGAGTGCACTTGATCTTCTCATCCAAATCATTGATAGAAATATTAAACAGAACCAGCCCATTACCAAGCCCTCAGGCACACCACTTGTGATCAACTGCCAAATGCTTAACTCCACTCTTTGGGCTCAGTCATCTTGATAATTTTTCACCCAGTGAAGAGCACACCTGCCCAAGCCATGAGCAGCCAGTTTCTCCAAGAGAAGTCTGTGGGTAATGGTGTCAAAGGCTGTATTGAAGTCCAGGGAAACTACATCCACAGCCTTTTCCCTTTGAATTATCAGAGCTTCATTCTCATTATATTTATTTTCATTATCAACACACCTTCCAAATAGTCTGATATGTATACGCAATCTCACACTAGGAGCACACTTACGTGCAACCATTTCGTGTCTATCCTTTCTTAAGGCATGTTGTTCCAGTGAGTTCCTTGCGGCTAGGGAATGCTCTCACACATGGCTACCCCTCTCTAGGTAGTTTCAACACTTTATTATAGCTCAAAGACTAAAACCATTAAGAGAAAAGGTATGCTGGAAACTACAATGCTTATAGCTCGAGTACTAAAATCATAGAGAGAAAGATATATGACAAGGAACACCAAGTATTTCTATTGATCAAAGAGCAGGTTATACCCACCTTATCCAACTCAAGAGCAAAACTCCTGAGTCACGTAGATCACAGGGCTGGCAGGCACTTATCTTCTTAAGGTAGGCATCCTCACCGGGAACTGCACCATCATGGTGGTAAGACTGGTGCCACTCCAACCCAGCCACCCAGACTCTCAGCACATATGGGTTCAGAACTCTGTGACGTATGGCCAGGATGTCCCAGAAGGCTGAACGAAGGAGAAGGGAGCTCCTCCTTTATTCTGGAATCTGCACATACCATCTTTCCCTACTGCTCATGTGCATACTTACAAGCCCCAGATCTTATCTCCAGCAACCCAGTGATTATTGGCCTGTTGTAACTTCTGATTGGAAACATAGCAACTCATCCCTCTTATACATGTGCAGATGTGAAGTATCACATAAAACTCCATCATTTTCCCTAAAAGCAGATGTATTCAGATCCACATACTATCAAAAAAAAAACCAAACCCAAAACAAACAGGTGTTACCCTCAATTACAGTAACAGAGGACCTATTTTTCACTAAGTATATTGTCTGTCTGATTATGTGACCTCATAAATCAATTTGGCCAGGCAATTGCATTAGGTAGACGCTTAACATAGATGCACTAATAGGAAGCAACAGCATGTTGGTTTCTGCAACTTACGCCCAGACTATGGGGCTGAGCAAACCCCACCAACACTTCTGGAGCCCATGTTGCCACAGGGAACAGCATCTATCATCCATGCCATGAAAATCAGATCCTTCTGCTTTGTAAACACCACATAAGCTAAACCAGTTTGTGCAGAGATTTAAAACATGAGGGTTCTGTGCTGACTCCCAGCAGGTGCATCTGCACACAAACCTGGCAATGAATTGCCTTACAACAGTACCCAGAGGCTCTAATATATCTGAAGCTTGCCTTCAGCCATCATGCCAGACACTGGTTAGACCTGCTCTGAAGCAGCACATGCTGTTCCAATCATCTGTACTCATGATGGAGTAAGCCAGACTAAGCAAGTTTCATGAAAGCCTGCAAGAACCAACCAGACAATCCAGAGCCTACTTCATGACAAAAAGACTAAGACAACATGAAAGTTTCAACCCAAGAAGATGAAGACCAAGAGAGATGACTACTGTCTATATAAAGACATTTAAACTGAAGAGCAATACTGGCAGCAGAACAAAGGTGCATAAACTGACTCTAAGTAGGCACACACTGGGAATTAAAATAACATTTCTGACAAACAGCAAAGTGAAATAGCCATCCATCCAGAAAAGAAGAAAGCATCATAAAAGTAATGGGGTTTCTTTTCTTTAGCAGATATACAGTTGCATGTCATTGGACTCAGGATGTTCTCGGTAGTCCCATGTTCCTACGCTGAGCCAGGTAAATATTGGAAAGAACACATGAGAAGGCACAATCTGAGTCCCAAGAGGCCAATAAATATTATAAAGGATATAAAACAAACCTGAAGGATGGTAGAGGAGACAAACAGCTCCCAGTATTCTGTTCCAAATAATGTTTTCAGTCTCCAAAACAGCTTCACTGTATATAAGCATATGCTGTAGGTTATACAGTTTCCCCCATTACCCAGGCAATTGGAGTGGATCATTATAATGGCCACTTCTGGCCTTAAAAATCCATGGATCACAAGGCAAGGTAAAATGACACAAGCATCAACAGAAAACCTGAAATAGTACTTACGTTCACTCAGCATAAAGAACCTGACAGTTTATTCAGATCTCAAACACTTTTCTAGCCATGAAGCACAGCGTGACCTAGGACTCATGCAAAGGTTAAATGTAAACTCCAAAACGTCTGATCTGTATTTGGTAAGAGTCCAGGGACACCTTCACAGCACTCGTTTTTGCTTTTCTTTGGTGTCACTTGGAAAAACATCAGTCTCTAGGCAAAAGAATTAACTACTACAAGTCAAAGGTGCAAATACAGTAAATGTCCTGACATGAGGATAAGGAGCAAAAGGTAGTTATCCTAAGAAAGCATGAACAAACTGTCTAAATGAAGCCTTTGGGGCAATTTTAAAAGCAAAATGGTGACTGCAGCTTTTAGACGCCTTTCCACAGGAAAGGGCAAGATACAATCCCTGCCTCAGCTAGATTTCACCTCCTGCAACTACGCTCCATATTACCAACTACCGTCTACATATTCCGCCAGCACCCTCTTCAACCACTCAGCCCTGTTTTCCAACTCCAGGCACAAACTATGCTGAATCTCTTAAAAAACAGGAGTGCAGCAATCAAACAGCTCCTTCTAGAAAATACCCTCAGAGAAGAGCAATCTCTAATGTGGGCAAAGCTAGCAAAACACTCAGGATGGGAAAGGGGAAGAGCACACATCTGACGTTCATTTAGTGCATCTTTATTTTTGAACTCTCAGGTGAAATTCAAGCCTTCCTTGCCTAGGGGTAACCAACCAACTTCAAGGGAGAGCTGATTCCTACAGCAGACTACATGCACACTAGTCCACGACGTGGCTGAGGAGATGTCAAGTCTGAGAAGACCTCTGGGGATCTTCAGATGAGACAGAGTATCTAAGACCTGCACAAACCAAATATTTATGGGCTATAAATACACACAAGCACATTCCTCCTCCTCTCCCCACAGAGAAGAGACTCCCACTATGAAGTGTCTTGCAATATCAGACATACTAACAAAGGAAGCAGAAGCCTGTGCTTTTTTCCTCTGCACCACACAGCAAGGCCATGTTCTTTATTCCTACTCCTCTGATATTTATCCTTCCCTTTCTTCTCCATATTCTGCCTCAAGCCAGAGGCTTGTCTGCTGTCTCTTCATATTGGAGACATGCAAGTTTGTTTGGTTTAAAAGGTCAATCACAGCTTGTTTGTACTAAGTCTCTGATGCAAAAATCTCTTACTATAAGCTAGGAAAAATACTGGAGAAGAAACAGTGCTGGATAGAGGAACATGAAATCTGGGTAGCATATGAGGGGCATAGATGCATAGTTTGGGCACTGATTTACTGAGATGGCACCCATCAGCCAAGGGGTTTACAGGTCTATGTTCCTGGTCAGTAGTAAACAACCAAATTTAATTCCTCTTGTAACAAGAAATGCTTAAGACAAATGAGTTCGCCTCACACTCATCATAAGCTAATAGCACCCACAAAGATGGTGGGCCATCAGACCAAGTGATGCCTCATATGCTCATCTAAACCAATCGACTGTGCATCACAAAGTTTAACTCCTCCACACCAGGAAAGGGGCTTAAAGAAACATACAAGTTCTGTTTCTGAAAAGGGAAATGGATAAAGCTATTGAGGCTGACACTGCCATGACAATGGGTCACGATCACAGGATGCTAGGGGTTGGAAGGGACCTCCAGAGATTGAGTCCAACCCCCTGCCAGAGCAGGACAATAATCCAGTGCAAGTCACACAGGAATGCATCCAAAATGACATTTTAAAGATGTCCCATGAGTTGTTATGGGGCTTTTTTAAAATGTAGAATCCTAGAATCAGTCAGGTTTGGAAAGGACCACAAGGATCATCTAGTTCCAACCCCCCTGCCATGGGCAGAGACACCCTACCCTAGATCAGACTGGCCACCAAGGCCACACCTCCAGAGATGGGGCCTCAACCAACTCCCTGGGCAACTCATTCCAGGCTCTCACCATTCTCATGCTGAAGAACTTCCTCCTCCCACCCAGTCTCAATCTCCCCATCTCCAGCTTTGCTCCATGTATATAAAAACCATTAAAATATGCAATGTTTGAGGCTGGTTGCCTTTAAGAACCATAAAGTTGAAGGCCTCCAGAGACTAGCTAGGTCCTGGAGGTGGAAAGTGTAAGTTTTTGTTATTTCATTCCCATAAGTCCTGACTCCCTATACAGCTGGCTGTAGCATCCATTTCTTCTCTTTTCCTCTCTCTGCTCCCTTGCAGCCGGAGCTGCCTAACCTCCTGTTCAGTAGTGGGGAGGGTGCTGTGCCTTGCGCTCCCTGCCAGCAGCCTGGGCAAAGCTGAATTTCTAGCCGTGTCATTCTGGGCCTGGGGCAGGGGGGAAGCAGGGAGGTAAGGGGAGGGGGCTTCATTTGAGGCCTGGGTTTATGACCTGGTTTAGAGGGAGGTTTGTGTGAAGCCTTGGCCTAAGGCGGTTCTTGGAGAACCGTGGCCAAAGGGCACTATGGATTTTGTTTCTTTGATATGCTTTTGCACCGTTAGAGGTAGTTATGAACAGCATTTCCATTTAAACTTCCCAATTCTATCCAACCCAGGGTGGAGCTGTTTTCTTCAACTCCTTTGAGAAGGGTTAATAAGCATCTGCCTCACTCCTTAAAGGAGGGCAAACACAACACAAGATTTTAAAACGTCTGCCATCGATAGAATGTTCTGCTTAAAAGCAACAACTGCCTTCCAAAATGAACTGAAAGGAGCATGCAGCACCATTAGTTAGCTCCATCCAATTTGGTGATGCTGAGTTGTGTTTGTGATAAATTCTCTATAGCCATCAAAAGCTGTCCAAAGCTGAAGCACTTCATTTGCCGATGGTTATATTGGGTGGCTACAAACTATCTGCTACATCTTTCAATTTGAAGAAGAAAAAGGTTGCTGTTGTTTCCTCTTCACCTGGATCACTGCAGAACCATGTAGTACTGTGCCTTCAGTCAATGGTGCTTTTAAGGCAACTCCAGCAGTGGAGGAGACCCTGAACCCTAGAGTTGGGCAGTAAAAAGGCCATCAGGAAATAAAGTGTTTCCTCATGTCACACACCCCACAAGCCACTTTACATCCACATTTCTGTGCTCTCTGTGCTGCAGGCCATTGGTTTCTCCTTCCTTCAACTGTCAGCATAAAAAGACTTAAATTCCTTTCCACTCCCAGATTTGCCCCTCTACCATCTCCCAAAGCAGTTGATTTTTTCAAAGCATAGCCAGCTGCTCTTAGCCACTCCAGAACCTTAAAAACCTAACCACGTCACAGACTTCGCCAATTCAAAGGACTAAAACCAAGTTAAAAGCAAAATCTGGTTTTAAGAGAGACTAGATCTTGGTATGTTATTTCTGAGAGTTACTGATGGCCTTTCATAACTCACTTAAGGACTTGACTCTACTCTGCCACTTGAGGGTTACGAGGCCATCAATAACCATGGAGAATAACATACCCTGAGAGAGGCCAGTGCATAGCCTCCTGTTCAAAAAAACTTTCTTTGCCTATGTAGTCTGTGGCAAACCACAACACTGAGCAGCTCAGTGCTACAGGCTTTAGCTGACACCCACGCCACAGCAGAAGAGCACTCTTCTTCCCCAAATCAGCATGTTCACTCTAAAAGAGAAAAAAATCCTCCAGAAAATACTACTGTTTCGTTCATCTGTGCAAAAAAGTGTGAGTCCCTGTCCTGTATAATCAGAGACAGCCTTGGAGCAAACACCCACATAGCACCCTGCTGCTATTCATTAATCGCTCCAGCAGCTTGCAATGAAATCCCAGAGAAATTTTATAGCCTTTCTGTAACTCTACACGTCTGCTCAAAGAGACCCCAAACAGACACACACAGGCACTCATTACAAGCCTTCAGATATATGAGAGCTTGGTCCCTGTGGAGTATCACGGAGGTGCCACACATCCCTGCTCCCATAGAGACAAGGAGAAAACCAGGCACATGGTAAAACACAACTGTACAGTCTGTACCTGCCTGCAGAGGGTAAAGATATATTTATTGCACAGCATGCCCTGGGAAATTCCAGTGAGGTATATAACATTTGAGGAGAAATGCTTCAGGAACTAAATACAAGCCTGTGAGTGCAAAGGAGCCAAGAAGGTGCAAAGAAACAAAGCAGAGATATTCGTTACTCCATCAGGACAACAGGGAAGGCCAGCAGTCATGGTTGCAGGAGATAATGGATCTTGCCTCAATGACTACTGTTGTTCTCAGACACTCATGCTTCTAGCGTAAAGAAGCTACATTTTGCTGGGAGAAGAAAGTGATGAATGTTATCTAAACAATTAGGGAAAACAAAGCAATATTCAAAGCAACTTTTATTGGCTTGGGTAAGGCCAGAGAGTACTTTGTAATCCCAAATTTTTTAGTTATGACATTTAAGGCAGGGGATATTTTATATTCAAAGGACAACAACAACCCCTGAAGAAGGAATTCTGACCTGCCCTTTTTTCCCTGAGGTTAAACTTGGGCACTTCCGAAAGACATGCAAACTTTCTCTGTGTTCTAATGAGATCTGGAGTGCAGGACAAAGCTTCAAGGATGCCTACAACACAACAGATGCAAACTGCCACAGAAACTCACACTTTTCATCTCCAGTCTCCTGTTCTGGAGATCAACCCTCTGTGTCCCGTTTCAGAAGCTGTGATTGTAGATAAAGACATAAAACCTGGTTAGCTCTATTAACTTTACAACATCATGTCATGAAATGTCATCTCAGTTTCCACTGCTGTCAATTTATGCCACAGCCCTTCTGGCCTGAGTTTCTCTTATTCTTTCCCCTCAGATATGTGCTGCAGGCTGCAGCCTTTTTGAGTTAATCACCTTACCTGTGTACACACACTCTAGAACAATATCAATATTACATATTCTTGCTGCGTTCACAGCAAAGGATATATTAAGTCCTATATTTTTAATGCCACTTTTAGTATGCCTATAAAAAGACTCTATGCAAAAGACTGGATTATGTATTCTTGTGCTGTATAGGAACAGGGTACAAGTGAGAGACACGCCAAGTGGGAATGCTCCTATCCAGGTGCAGCAGCCTTTGGCAACCAGCATCTGGATGGGATTGGCAGAGAATGCTGTAAAATTTATCATTCTACAAGCACCACAGCTAGTTGAGTCCTATCCTGGTTTCAGCCAAGGTAGACTTCACAGTACAGTGCTATGCTCTGGACTTAGTGTTAAAATAATGTTGATAAGCTTATGTTTTAGTTGTTGGTAAGTAGTACTTGCCTTAAAACCAGGATTTTTCCATTTCCTATGCTCTGCCAGTGAGCAGCACAAGAATCTGGGAAGACGAGTGGCCAGGACACCTGATCTGAACTAGCCAAAGGATATTCCTTATCACAGGATGTCATGCTCAGTATACAGACTGGGAGAGTTGGCAGATAGGGACCAATCACTGATCAGCCAGTGGAAGGCGAGCAATTGCACTGTGCATCACTGCCCTTTTCTTGGGATTTATTTCCTCCTCCTCTTTTTTCAGTTCTATTACTTTTAATCGTTATTATTAATAATAACAATATTATAGTTCAGTTATTCAACCATGAGAAGCCCACAAGACTTTATATCTCAGGACATTTCCAATGGGATATCATATTAGTAGTGCTCACGAATGCTATCCTTTGCAGTGAGCAGATTACATGCTGCTCATCAGTTTCTCTGTAACCACTCAAAAATGTGCCTTCTTTACAACTCCTTGTGTGCTCTACACTACTCTACAGCTGATACTGAAGGGCAAGAAGGGAAAGAAATGCTTGTCAGACACTTTTAACAAAATTCATTATATTTAGAGCCTTCTCTCATGTTTGTGTGCTAGTTTGAAGCAAGCTAGAATGTTTTGGTAAAAGAACTAGATAACAGGCAGTGAAATGAAAACAATTGATGTCAACTTCTCTCACAGTCTCGCTGAGAGCTCTGGGAAGAAGAAGTAAAACTTTCTCCATTTTGTCTCTCACTCTTGCTTTTGCCTTAGACCTGGTCACATCTTTCTAACATCACTGCTTTCTAACCTTGCTCCCTAACCTCTTGGCTGCACCTCTTTTCTTCCTGAGAACTGGGGTAAGGTTGAGAGGGCCGGGGGAGGTGTTGGGGTGGTTGAGAGCCCCTCCTGGGGACTCAGGTTTCTGGGAGGGGAGTTGTGCTTTTGTATTGTTTATCCTTTGTATATTTCTGTATATAATTGTATATAACTGTATATATTGTAAATAGCTGCTTGTAAATTCTGCTAGCTGTAAATAAATTGCTTCATCTATATTCCCAGAGTCCCTCTGAGTTAGCTGGGGCAAATTCAAAAGTGTGTGGGGGTGGGGTAACCCCCAAACCATCACAGTTTGTCCTCACTTCTTTCAATATGAATTAGAGCACAAGGAACAATAACAGCTTCACAAGTGTCTTACCTTCCTCTGAGCTACCCCTGTTACTATACTTGAGTTTTGAAGAAACTTCACCAACAGCAAAAGCCCATCTAACTTCCATCATCCTTCCAACTTTTGGTTTCCTTGAGATTGCAAATATACAAACCAAACAGGATTGGGAGAACTTAAAGCCATGGATAATTGAGATTACTGCGAGGCTATTTTTTTCCTCCCTTCCATGATACACCAACATTCCTGTAAGAGGAAGGGTTGTTGAGCACCACTTCTGCCAAATAACAGAGAAACTTACCTGGGAATTAGGTCATTAAAACAGAGGACTTGACTCACAACGAGAGGTGGATCAATAAGTGACCTTTGACAGACTGGACCCACTGATCAATGATTACCTTTTTATTAAATGATTCTTTTCCTGTGCCAGTAGGGACTTCTTCCCTCACAAACAGCATTAACATTAACCTTTGCTGCACAAAGATTAAAGGCGACAGCACCACAGAGGACTGTCAAGGAAGGAGCAAGCAGTAGAAAAGAAGGTAAAACAGAAATCTCAGCCCAAGGAAACAGAGTCTTCCCTCTGCTTAGAGGGTTGTCTCAGGCTGCCCAATTTCACCATCACAACTCCGCTCTTCTTTCTTTGTAGCACATAAATAGTGGCAGGTGAGTCCAAGAAAGAAGAGAGCATTCAATATGATTAAAAAGGCTGTAAAATTATACCAGTGAAGACAGATGGGGCAAAGCGACACATGACATGGTTCTAAGGACCATAATAAATTAGCCACAGAACCACAATGAAAATCGAGGTCTACAATTCAAAAGGAAGCTGTGCTGACCCACAGCTCCCAGGCCCTTAACCAGTGACAGACACAACCTGCAGCCTTTCTCTTTCACTGTCTGGCTCCATTCCAAAACATTTCTGCTTCTATCCATACCAACCTGTCTGACTTGAAACCATTTTTCTTCTCATGAGTGGACATCATCAGTCACGCCAATCTGCAAGAGCTATTTTGGAAGATAGGGAAAGAAGACCCTTAGGGAAAAGCACAACTCATCAAATCTGCTATGCCTGGGACTTGGGTTCAATCTTAATCTAGGTCTCCTGGGGTGACCCTGTACACCTACCAGGTGTGCCCTTTGGCACTGTGCCCACAGCAGAAAGACCAGGTGGAAAAAGTTTTTAAAACCTTGAACAAATAAAATACTGCAAGCATGACACTGGAACATGAAAAACCCCAGCAGATGGCAGGGAAGCAGCTTCCTTCTGCTTCTGAGGATGGCATGCTCCAGCATGTCTTTTATTATGAAGATTCTGCTGGCTTCTCCATATACTTTTCTAGATGATATATCTCACAGGGGCTGAAGGGAGAATCATATGTTTTCTTCTCACACAGTCTAACTTCATTACTCCCAGTAAACGTTGTGCCATAGTCCCCAGTGAAGTAAAATGTCTTTGTCTTGGTCTAGTGCCAAGAAACCAAGTGTCATTTGAGCTTCAGATGAGAAGAACATGCTTCAGGCAGCACAGCTCGTGGCAGAAGGCAACATTTGGCTGAAGAGAGAAACATGGAAACCAGAGAACAGTATGACAAGAAGTATCTAGTTCAACTTCACTTCATACATCTTGCATGTGTATAATTCCCCACCACATATCTCAACAGCTGACACCCAAGGAGTGCTCAGACAAGTCCAAATTGTTCCCCTCTCTTCAAAAGAAACAGGAGACATGCTCAACTGGAGTGTGCCTCATCTAGCCATCGCTAATGCCAAAGCAGCTGCATTGCTGGCAAAAATGCATACCCTGTTACTTCTCTGGGGTGGTCACTTGTCAGTTCTTTAAGCCATTAGCTTGATGTGTAAGCCAACAGCTTTACAGGAGCCCTCTCTGTCAGAATCACAGAACTCTAGAATAGAATCATAGAACTGTTTCAATTAGAAAAGACCTTTAAGATCATCAAGTCCAACCATTATCTAACTCTACCAAGTCTGATGCTTCACCATGTCCCTTAGCACCACATCTATGCATCTTCTAAACACCTGCAGGGATGGCAATTCAACCAACATTCCATCACCTGGGAAGCCTATTCCAGTGTTTGATAACCCTTTCAGTGAAGAAATTTCCTCAAATATCCAACCTAAATCTACCCTGGTGAAATTTGAGGCCATTTTCTCTCATCTTGTTACTTGGGAGAAGAGACCACATCCATCTCACTAAAACCTCCTTTCAGCCAGTTGTAGACAGCAATAAGGTCTCCCCCATCATTCTCTTTTTCCCCAGACCAAACAACCACAGTTCCCTCAGGCACTCCTCAGCAGACCTTTTCTCCACACACTTCACCATCTTTGTTGCCTATTCTCTGGTCACAATCCAGCAACTCAAGACAATCACTTCCATGGTCCTCCTTGTCACAACATTCCTGATAAAAAACAGGATGCTGTTGGCCTTCTTGGCCACCTGGGCACACTGCTGGCTCTTGATCTCACCCCCACTGCTGGGCAGTTTTACAGTCACTCTGCCACAAGCCTGTAGCACTACATGGGGTTGTTGTGACTCAAGTTGAAGACTGACACTTTGCCATGTTGAATCTCATACAATTGACCTTGGTCCACCAGTGCAGCCTGGTCCCTCTGTAGAGCCTTCCTACCCTCAAGCAGATCAACAGTTTCTCCCAGCTTAATGTCATCTGCAAACTTACTGAAGGTGCACTCATTCCCCTTATACAGACCATTGATAAAGATGTTAAAGAGAATCAATTGAGTTGGAAGGGACCTAAATGGCATCAAGTCTAACAGAGACACCATCAGCTAGATGAGGTTTCTCAGAGCCCCATCCAACCTGACCTTGTCACCAGATCCCACTGTCATTGATGAAGATACTAAAGAGTACTTGGCCCTGTATAGACCCCTAGGGGACACCAGTAGACATCTATCTCCACCTGGACATCAAACCATTGACTGCTATCCTGCAGATGCAATCACCCAAAAAATCTGTTATCCACTGAGGAGTCAACCCATTAAATCCAGATCTCTCCAATTTACAGAGAACGATGTTGTGAGTGACCTAGTCAGAAGCCTTACAAAAGTACAGATAGATGACATCCATAGGTCTTCCCTTGTCCACTAATATAGTCATTCCTGCACAGAAGACCACTAGGTTGGTTAGGCAGGACTTGCCCTTGGTGAAGCTATGCTGGCTGCCTCAAATCACGTCCCTGCTCTCCATGTGCCCTAACATAGCTTCTAGAAGGACCTGTTCCATGATCTTCCCAGACACAGAGGTAAAGCTGGCAGGTTGGTAGTTCTCAGTGTCTGCCTTTCTACCCTTTCCAACCACAAGTGAAATATTTCCCTTTTTGCAATCACTAGGGATTTATCTGACTGCCAGCGCTTTTCAAACATGGGCATTGGCTTGGCAACAACATCAGCTCCCTCCGGACTCTGAGATGCATCTCATCAGGCTCCACAGAATTATGTATCATAAGGTTCCTCAGGTGGCCACAAACCTGATCTTCTCTCACAGCAGGAGGAGCTTTGTCACTCTGACCCCTATCTTGTGGTCCACTGGCTCAGGAGGTATGATTAGAGAGAGACTTCCAGTGAAGACTGAGGAAAAACAAGCCTTCTCTTTGCCTACTGTTACCAGTTTGCACTCTTATCAAAAGGGAGTACATTTTCTTTGACCTTCCTTTTCTGGCTGTGTCATACTTGACTATGCATCCTTTCCAAGTTCAGCTCCAGGTATGCCTTGACCTTTCTGACCCCATGCTTACACAATAGGGTGGTGCCCCTATACTCTTCCCTGGATACTTGTCCTTACTTCCACTGCCTGTGCATTTCCTTCTTGCCTTTTAGTTTGACTAGCACATGTCAACTCAATCATGACAGTCTGTCTTTTCTTGCCCAACTTCAAGTGTGCTCCAGTGTGCCCAGCACACCTCAGAGCAACAAACTGAGGGCCCTCACTAGCACCTCATCCCTTTAAGGCATGTCATCACACATCTTGTCACAGGCAAACCTTGTATTATTTCCCTCCCCCCTAGAATCTAGTTTAAATCCCTGCCTGTAAGCCCTGCACGCTCCTGAGCAAAGGCCCTCCTCACATTTTGGGAAAGGTGAATCCCATCTGATGCCAGCAAGCCTGGTGCCACGTGAGCCATTCCATGATAGAAAATAAAATATTGTGGCAGTGACACCAGCCACGGAGCCATGTATCAATAGACTGTCACTGTCTGCAACTGGAAGGAGAGAGTGAAAAATGAGCCATGGCCCACATTTGCTCACCAACCATCCCAGGGCCCTGAAGTCTCTTCTGATTGCTTGTGGTTGTAGCTACAGGTTGTAGCTTCATTTGCATCCATATACCTGCTGTCTCCAGAAGAGAGACCCTTACTGCCCTTGTCCCTTCACATCACTTTTTGTTCAGGCAAAAGGAAAGACAGAGCAGAACAAATGGATAGGAAGAGGATGAAAACAAACCATGCCCCCTAAATCAGAGGAATAAGATAGCAGAGTGCTAATTATTATCCACAAAGTAGACCTCAACTGCTTTACACAGAGAAATCCCACCAGATATGACAAAGCTCACTCAGTTGAAAGTATGCTCTCAAGTCCTCCCATAGTCTTGCTTCAAGAACATATTTCTTGATCTTGTGGCCTCATTTATTTCTACATACTTACACATTCACTAATGTCTTCAAGGTTTCAACCTACATGTACAGTCTTCTCTTCCAATTTTGTGCTTCCCTGTTATCCTCAGCAGAGATCCTGAGCCTCGCTACTTTCCCACTGCCATACCAACTTCCTGTACCTCCTCATCATAGTTAGCAAGCATTAGCAGCCAACATCAGCTCTCCAAGAGACCTTACAGTATCACATCAAGCAGAGAAAGCTGATCCCTTCCAAGTGTAAGCACAACCTCTCCCTCTCCATTCAGAAAAACCAGGAAGGAGTGAGGATACAGAGCTTCTAAGCTCAGGCTGGTAATTTGATGAAAGGTGTGGTTTTCACTACTACTTTTAACCAAGGAAAACGTAACTGGGGTCTCTGAAAAGCAGTGGCATCTAAAAGAAAAGCAGTAAGGGCCAACATTAATCTTTCCAACTCCACAGTTCCCCCTGGAGAAGGAAATGAGCCAAGAGCAGTTGCAGCTAGCCCCAGGAAATAGAGGCAGGACTGGCTGCAACAGACATCTCCTATGACAGCCACAGAGACCCACAGCAGGAAATGAAGGAGTAACACCTTAACAAGGGTGTCTGAAGCCCATACCTGGGGCTGTGCCCACAGTATCTTCCCTTTCCTATTCATACATCCATGCTTTGTCCTTCCTGTCACAAGATGAACAAGAAGGGTGATGAGAAGTCTTTAATGCAAGTCCTGTGAGGAGTGGCTGAGAGAATTGAGGCTGCTCAGCCTGAAGAAGAGGAGCTATGAGGAGACTCCACAACTACATGAAAGGAGGTTGTAGTGAGATGGGAGCCAGCCTTTTCTCCCAGGTGACAAGTGATTCGATGAAGAAATGGCCTCAAGATCACCATAGGAGGTTTAGATTCAGTATTGGGAAAAAATTCTCCACTGAAAGGGTCATCAGAAACTGGAACAGGCTGCCCAGGAAAACACCATGCCTGGAGGTGTTTAAAAGATATATGGATGAGATACTTAAGGACATCAGCTAACAGCTGTGTACAGGGAGATGTTGGGTTACGGTTGGACTCAATGATCCTAAAGTCTTTTCCAACCAGGTATTCTATGACTGATTCTATGCATGTTGAGTCCTAGCCAGCACTTAGTCAGACTGTAACATTTAAGCAGAGGTTATGAAAGAAGAAACATCTCCTGATCAGATACAAAAACAAACAGGAAAAAAAAAAACATGACCCAGCTGAATGGGGTCAATGCAGTTAAATGAAAATTGGTAGCTTCTTCCCTATAGTAGGGAATTAGAAATCAGAATATCCTAAGATCAGTTGTCATTGGCAAATTATATTCTATTAAAGAACACCAACAATTAAAAAAAAAAATTCTATTTGAGTACTTTTTTTTATTTCATATCATTACAAGCAACACCTAAGATTAATAAAAGTAAAGGATTAGAAAGGAAAATGCCTTCACCCAAATGCTTACTCCATGCATTTGACAGCATTTTGTGTCAAGCCAGTTTTACTGTTTCTCTTGTAAGCAGTCAGATCTCCTGTTAGTTGAGCTGGATTAGACCCATACAAATAGGGAAGGAAAAAATACATATGGAAATTTAACTGCAAAACCTCAACTATTAGCAAACAAGCCCAAGGAGAGTACTACTTTTTTTTCCCAGCTAAGTGAAATGAAGCTGGTGGGCATGCCTCAAACAACATACAGGCTCTGAAAATCCTCTGCCTCAAATAAACACACATTTCTCATCAGGCTCAAAAACATATTCAACATTCAACAGACAGTGCCAATACTGGCTCTTCTCTTTTCTACTGCTTTAAAGCATATGATCCCCTTTTTCACACATTCTACCCTAGAAACATGAGACATCTATGATTCATTCTGCAACCTACCTCTCCAATCACACACCTAGGGGGAAGACACATTGAATGTTTTGGGGGTTGTTTTCACAGCAAAGAATAAAAATATGAAAAGCACTGCATTTCTTTGGGGATTTTATTCCTCCTCTAAAGGAGTCTCGTCACTTAATTTTTGCCATCCACATTTCCCCACGCTTCCCCCACGTCCAACCCACTGCCTAGCATTCTTTCCCTTTCCAGAGACTGTCTCATTTCCAACCTTGCTCCTTCCAGACACCTGCTCTAGTACTGCCTTCTGACTCTTCTCTTTCTGTGCCAAGTCAGCCAGGGTCTTGTGCAGCTTGTGCAGATGTCAGTGGGGTTAGCACACACACAAAACTCTCTTAGGTGTACACATCATAAATCAGAAAGCTGCCTTCTCCTCTCTTTAGTCGCTCTCTTCATTCAAGAACTTTTCCTTTAGGCTTTTTCCTTCCCAGCCTCTCCCACTTCCCTATATCCTTTTGCATCACTGAAAGCTTGGTAATTTTTTTTCATGCTTTTCCCTTTTGCTCTTTTTTTCTCTCCTTTGACTTCTTTTGCTACCAGACTGTCATCTATGCTGTTCACCCCAACAACATCTTCAGTACCTGTAAAATTAAATTATTTATTAGACCTCTTTAACGCTCCCATTCGCTTACATCTTAGCACTGCTAGCTCCCGATCACACAAGCACCAAACCCATACCCTGTCTACTCCTCTCAAACAGCACAATCTTTCACTGAGGAGTGATCACACAGGAAGCAATTACCAAAACCTTTCACAGAGGTGTGTGACGATGTGGCTGTGTTAAGAGAGTGGCTTGCTAAAAAGTGATTGGAAGAGATAAGTGAAGCCTTGATAATCAAGGCTGACTCCATCTGTAGTTCAGACAAAGGCTTGGGCTGACTGTTCTGGGGCAGCTTACTCCCAGAAACAGGAGAAAAAGGCTTCAGCTGCAACATTTTGGCTATGGACAGAACAAAGTAAGGACACTGAGAAGCTGCAAGGCAAGAGTCAACCCCAGGAGCAGCCATTTACCTCTGCAAACGCTACACACTGTCTGCAGGCAACTGCATAAGGCAACTTTCCAGCTACTTGAAGAAGCTAGGAGCAATGAGTTATAGGGGCAGCTTATATGATGCAAGAGTTCCACCTGGAAAGCAAGAGAGGAAGAGTAACATCTGCTAAGTAGGCTGATCAAACAGACACACCAGGGGACAAAGACACATGCACCCCCCAAACCCCAACTAATGAGTCAGGATTGACCCTTTCAAAACCTGGTGTGTGACAGTCTACACAAAAGTTGCTTACAGTGACCTGTTGCTCTTGCACCTCATATAAAGGTTGACTACAGCATCGCCTCCAAACTTATGACAGGTTACACTGTGACATGACACGTTACCCAGCCAGATGTAAAAGCAGGAGAAGGCAGGCTGAGAAGTGAACGAACATACACTCAGCTGTGATTGAAAACTGAAAGTCTAAGGTCTCTGCAAACACCCGAGTTAAAAGCAGAGGCAGTCTCTCAGATCGATTATGCATGCATGCCACTGAAAACATGGGCTGCTAAAGTGCCAGAGCCCTGCTGGATAATTTATAGGCTGCTGTTAGTATTCACAGAGCAGTGGGCAGAGTTCAAAGGAACAAGGTGGAGAATAGAAGTCTCAGCCTTATGAAAACACCATCATAGCCAGCATGAGCCTCAGCTCCACAAAGGGGTGCTGGGTACAAGCAGAAGGCAGCAGATACTATCACAGTAGACATTGGCAGGTGCCATCTTGGCACAGGGGCAGGGAGTTCAGGGTGCAGAACCAGAGTGTGCAAGCATGCACACTTTGCAAGTGTCTGAGCACGTCTGCTCGGCTTTTGGGAATGTATGGGAGAACAGTGTGCCAAACAGCCTGTGACGCATCTTCTCCCACAACCCTTCCTCACAGTTCTCTTGATTCCCCTAGGCCAGCCATACTCCAAATGTCCTGGGCTACTTCTGCTAGAAACACCAAGCAACACCTTTACATGCCTTTTTCACACTTCATCAGGGTTTGAAGACAGGATTTCAGGGATTAAAACAGTTATACTGAGGCACTCAAAATGCAAGTTTTATTTAGGTGAACTTGAGTTTTCCACTGAGCTTTTTAGCCATCTATTTATCAGGAGAGAAAGATGGGAAGACAGCAAGATCATCAATTTAGTAAGCTCTATGCTCGTGTTTCAGATTAAACACAACATCAAGAGCATTAGAGTAAGTACTGTGAGGCTGACTTCAGGAAAGGCTGCGTCACCCATCTTCTCTCCCCTCTCTGCAAGGCTCCAGATCTTATGGACACATTGTGCTAGTTTGAAGCAGGCTAGAAGGTTTTGGTGAGAGAAAGTAGATAATTGGCTGTGAAAGGAAAACAATGGTGATGTCTCCTTCCCTCACAGTCTCGCTGAGAGGTATGGGAACAAGAAGGGAAAACATTAGATAACACTTTCGCCATTTTGTCTTCACTTTCTGGCTGGCTTCGGAGTGAGCTGCATCTCCTTAACCTCTCCTGCCACTAACCTTGCTCCTTAACCTCTTGGCTGAACCTCTATTCTTCCTTAGGACTAGGGGTAAGGTTGAGAGGGGGAGGGGGAAGGTGCAGGGGTGGTTGAGAGCCCCTCCGGGGGACTCAGGTTTCTGGGAGGGGAGTTGTGCTTCTGTATTATTTTTACCTTGTATATTTTTGTATATTTCTGTATATATTGTAAATATCTGCTTGTATATTGTGCTAGCTGTAAATAAATAGCTTCATTTATATTCTCAGAGTCCGACTGAGTTAGCTGGGGTGTTTCTTAAAGTGTGTGGGGGCAGATAACAGCCAAACCACCACACACATGCACACCACCTACTGCCACAACTCACCACAATCACCTAGCACAAGAGAGAATGAGGGAAGGTCCTATGCAGAGACAAAACAAACTGAGGGGTTTAGCCAATATTTTACTATTGTGGGTACCACCTTCAAACTCCTTATCATAGCACCTTTTCACAGAACTCAACATAACCCTCTCCCATCTTATTCACTCCTAAAGAGGCTTGTCTGAGGTATAAGTAATTTTCTGGTCTAGAAAATGTTCTAAATAAGTTCTCTGCCTCTTGCAACACATACCTGAACTGAGAAGGCACACAGGAATTGGGTGTCACACAGTGTGCTGCTAGTATACCAGTAAGCACTTCTCACACTCACCTCCTCCTGCAGGTTACACTCTTCCAGACATTCTGTCTGGACACAGTATTTACTACAGCAAAATATCTTTATTATAGAGGCCATAGAGAGGCACACTTTAGAGACACAAATCACTTAGAATGAAAACCTTTTGTTCTGCATTTGGACAGAAACACACAAAATAAAATTCTTTTGTCTGACTGGGGAATAGAGTAATACAATTAAAATAGAGTACTAGTCACTAAAATTAGTCTCTTCTCCATATAATTACAATATAAGGTTGGATTTTTTTTTCTTCATAGAATCTCAAAGACTAGAGTATAGTGGACTTTTAATCACAGGAGGGTTGGGGAGCAAGGGGTTGAAACAAAGAATCTGTGTCTTTCACCTTCTGAGCAATGGCACAGAATCTTTATGAAAGGCTGACAACATTTGCGTTGACTTTGTAACTTGATTAGTCCAGTCTCTAAGTATGTGGTCATTGTCAGGGTCTTGGCAATTAATCTATAGTTAGCCCACAGTATCATTTCAAGTGTATTTTCAACTTTTAATAAGATAAAAGTCTCAGCATAAAGGTACATGGTGCACAGCACTGCAATTTCATGTTCGGCAACATCTGCGAAGGTGGACAACCATTACCTGGCAGAGCTGTTTGGGCTAGAATCTCAAACCAATCCCAAGTGTAATAAACGTGGTTAAAGAAATCAGTCTGTTGTCTACAATCATCAACAAAAAGAGCTGAAACTCCCACTAAATTTGAGACCCATTCCAGGGATAAGAAAGAGAGACAGCAATTTGCTTTTGTCATTAAATAACTCAGTGGCAGAATGAAAAAAAAAAGAAAAAACACCAAAAAAAAAAAAAAAGGTTTGTGACTCCTGCCCTTTCCATTTGATTTTTTTTAACCTCTGACAATATAAAGAAGGCATCTGATTAAAAAAAAAAAAAAAAAAAACAGACCAAAAAAAAAAAAAAAGGAAAAAAACCAAATCACAATAACAAAAAAAACCCAAAGAACTCACCACCAAATAAAGCAGAGGAAAACACCTGCACAGAGTCTGGCAAAATGAGGCTATAAAGCAAAGAAAAAAAGACTTCCATGGAAATAGAGAAAAGAGGCATAACATGTTAAACATGGAGAGAGAGAAAAATTACAAGAACAACCACCAAATCTGAAATGACATATAAATCAGTTTACAAACAGAACCATTTTCCCAGCACAATTATGGTGACAGAAGAATCACTGGAGAGCTTTAAGAAATCATTCACTCAGCACTTACATGGAATCATCCAGCAAAGGAGCCCAGGAGACCTCATTGATCTTAAAGAACTCCTCAAAGCACAAGAACAGGCCAGCTCAACATGTGGGAAGCCAAGCATGTGTAGAAAGAGGCAGGCAGCTGAATGGGAAACTCCTGACAGAGCTCAAAGACAGAAGGAAGCAAATGGAAGGTAAAAGCAAGGCTGTGGTACCTCAGAGGAATACTCAAAGTCTGCCTTAGCACGTCTGGATGAAAATTAGAAAAGACCGAAATTGCGTGAAACTTCACAAAATGCGAAAGGCGGCAAGAAAGGCTTCTAAATGCACACTGATAACAAGGGGATGACTAAGAAAACTCTGAATTTGAAGTCAGAAGATGAGCAGCTAAACACTTAGCTCCCCAGTGTCTTGTTTTACCTTGGTCTTCACTGACAAGTCCTGTTCTCAGCCTTGCTGTCCCATATGCCCAGTGGAAGGATCTAAGGAAAAACTACCCACAGCAGAGGAAGATTAAGTTTGGAATCTTTCAAGCAAACTGAGCATAATCAAGTCCCTCAGACCAGACCAGATGCCCCAACAGCACTGAGGGGTGCAGCAATGATTGATGTCACTGCAAGGTCACTCTTGGTCATGTCGGAAGAGTCACGGTGATTGGGGAAGGCTCCTGATGGCTGGAAACAGGTAAGTGTTGCACCTTTCTTCAAGAAGGGCAAGAAGGAAGATTCAGGGACTTATAGACTGCTCAACCTGACATGGCTCCCAAGGAAGGTCATGCAGCAAATCCTTCTGGAACCCATTTCCAGGTACATGAATGACCAGAAGATGGTCAAGAACAGCCAGCATGGATTTACCAAGGGAAAAGCATCATCCAGATTGCTTCTCTGATGAGAAAAAAGGCCCAACAATGAAAAGGAGGGCAGAGCTTTTGGAAGAGTCTCCAATACCGTAATTGTAAACAATGGTATGTAGCTGCCTCAGGGGAAGTTCAGACTGGACGTTAGGAAGAAGTTCTTCGTTGCCAGGGTAGTCAGTCACTAGGACAGGCTACCCAAGGAAGTTATCAGGGTACCAAGCCTGTTAGAATTTAAGGAGTATCTGGATGACACATTTAGTCATGTGGTTTAGTTTTAGGTAGTCCTGTAAGGAGCAGGTATTTGGACTCAGCAACCCTTATGAATCCCTTCCAACTCAAAATATTCTACAGTTCCATGATTTATAGACACCTGAAAGCAGGTAAGTGTACTGCAAAGCACATGGAAAACTGATTGGACCACTACACTCAAAGCCTAGTGGTCAGTGGTACAACCATCCACTGCAGACATTTACTAACAATGCTCCTTGGGGGTTCTTTGAAGGACTTGCTGCATTTTGTCTTGAACTGGGGAGCCCAAGACCAGGCATGGTAAGCAGATGCAATCCCACAAGCATTGAGTATAGGGAAATAATCCCACCCCTTGACCTGCTGTCTATGCTTTTGCCAACCCAGTTCAGTACATGATTAGTTTTCAACACTCCAAGAACCATCCTGACAGTTAGGGATTAGTGCAGGGTATGCAAAGAGGCTGGGAGAGCTGAGTACACTCAGCTTGAGATGCATATTTGGTCCTCATTCTCCATACTGCTGTGATCTAAAGCTAAAAACTCCACAAGCACCTATGAAAACTCACCATCTATTAGGTAAGCATAAAGGACAAACTGAAGCATGGAGACATTATGAGCCAAAAAATACAGTCCTTTTAATGACTTGTTTCCAAAGACAGAATTCTGTAGCAGACTCAGGAATAAACCCCCAAAACATGCAACTCCCTTTTCTATAAATGCTTGCCCCAAAAATGTGTTCTAGCACTAATGGCCTCACAGTTCCACAGTTTGCATGTGTTGGAGATCTCCTGGCAACCACTTCTTGCATAATAACTTAAATAAGACTCGATTGGATAGTTCAAGCTTTAACTTTTAGACCATTTTAGCTATTCAACATTAGACACATGCTATAAACCATGCAGCTACATCTAATGTCAGACAGTCACCTGGGGGCTGCTGAACAATAAGTGGCATAACAGGCCAAAGCAGGAAATAGGTGTTGGTAATGTAAGAGTTACTAGAAGGCACATTGACAACATCTTTATGTTGGTATAGTGAGTGATAACAACAAGTCTCACAGCGAAAGAGAGAATACATCACAGCACCATAAAAAAGTACTAGATATAATTCAAATTCAGAAAGAAGGGCATCCTAAAACTACCTGATAACTATACCAAGTTTGCGGCCCTCTCAAGGTCATGTCCAAACCAAGACACAAGTGAATTCAGCCACTGGCATAGGCAGAGCCCCTAAAGTCAAATACCCCCAAGTTCTCCAGCAGCATGGTGCAGCCAGACAAGTGGAACAACAGCTCACTGTGCAGCTGAGTCAGAACTCTCCACACTTGCATGCACTCTTGCACTCACCCATATACAGCACCAAGGACATCTCCTATACACACAAAATTATTGCCAGTGAATGGCATTAGATAGTTTTTGCATCACCTTGGTAAAACACTAACTTTAGCCACACATCTTGCACTATGGAACTTAATGATATTCATCCTGCTGACATCTGTCAGCATTTTCCCAGTATTCTTTCAAATGCATAGCATCAAAATCCTGTGCTTACTGTCTCATCCTCTTTCTGTAATAAAAAACCCTACATTTTCCTTCAAAACTGCAGTGGACATTTCATTGCTGGACTAGTATGTCCTCCACCTACATCAGATGAATGATAGGAAGTTTGGGGATATAAAAACTTCATCAAGTGAGAATTAAGCTGTTTAAATATCAAATATCACAGATGGAAGATGCACACAACAAAACACCGAAGCGAAGGCTGCAGCTTGAATTATTGTTGTATTCCTTTGCCACATGCCTACAGAAAGCCTGACTACAGCTAAGCTGTCAATGTGCTTTCATACCACCCATCTTGCTGACCAGTTTTTGTTTTTCTGTACTCCCTCAGCTACGTGTGTCCATCTGTTGTCTACTGTCTCATCCTTATCTTGCTGACTCTTTGGAGCAGAGAACAGTTTTCGCCCTGCATTTGAACCAGGATTGTGTAGGTACAACAGACAGAGATAATAACAGAAACAATAATTAAGTTATTTCTTACTATCTCCTTGGGTTGGAACGTTTTCCTCCTGACTTCATAGCACTGTTCATGAGCAATTATTACTTGGTGCAATATGGGGCCTCGTACATGAATAATTACATCCCAGCTTACCTTTGACCATTTCACCTGTCATCCTTTGAGGCCGACTGGTGAGCTGGCTGAATCCGCTGAGCTCGCTATATGCTTCAAAGGGTGAGCGTGTCCGAGGTGAGCTCCTGAAGAAGATGCTTTCTGTGCAGCAGGACTGACACCATGCATATAACCCTTACTTTTTCCTTGGACAGAATAAACTTCCTACACGCAAACAGTTGCCTCCTACTTTTATGTGTCAACCCTGACTCACTTCTAGTGCCAAGAAGTAGAGGATCATATCTCCACCCTCCACTCTGAAGAATGGCAAGAGCCTGCAGTTATAAGTTTATGTAATCAGGCAAAAAGTGGTTGTATTATAAACTGTGCATGCACCTAGTGGCCAAGCCCAAAACCAACTCAAGTTCAACAAGCATCTATTGCTTCTATCACACTGAAACGAAGAAGCTTCCTTCTTTGTGGTTTGTTAGGAAAATCAGTTTTCTACACTAGTGGTGTTCGAGAATTCACTCCCAGGCTTGACCTGCTCCAGACAGGCTGTTCAGGTAAATTTCAGATTCAGGAAAGGATAGAAGTAACACACCACATAGCATGTATTGGATTGCTTTCCAGTAGCCACTGAAAGGTTTTGCTGAATCTTCAGGGAAGAAAAGCTCCCATTCTTAAGTAGTATCCTCCTCTCTGGAAGTGCCATAAGATCCTTCCGCAAGTACTGAAGTATGTTGTAGAAACATAGAATCATTTGGGTTGGAAAAGACCACTAGGATTGTCAAGTCCAACCACTGATCCTAATCTACAAAGTTCACCCCTAAGTCATATCCCCAAGCACCACATCTACATGATCTTCTAACACATCTAGGGATAATGATTCAACCACCTCCCTGGGAAGCCTATTCCAATGTCTGGCCATTCTTTCTGTGAAAAAAACCATTTTCCTAATGTCCAGCCTAAACATTCTCTGTTGTGCTTTGAGGCAGTCTTTACTGAATCAGGCATTAAGGCTCCTTCTTCTCAAATCCACTGACTGCTAACACACCCCCTCGCAATGTCTAATTCACTCTACTCTGCTTTAGGCAACTAGAAGAAAAGATGTTGCAGAAAGGAAAAACCTTCGCCCTTGTCCACTTCATTTCACAAAGCACAGGAACGTCATCTTGTAGTAACTGTGACACACCATACATACAAACCCGAGCTGCTTTTCACCAGGTGAAAGCCAAAACTAAGTCTTCTTTTCCATCTCCAAATCATTTCTCCAAATCTTTCCCACGTCAATTAATCAATAACTAGAGTAAGAGTCTCTAACAACTTCCATTTCCTACTTATAGGGACGCAGAAAGCTGGGCCAGCCCTTTGCTTGTTTGTTATCTCCAGAAATAGAAAGGCTTATAGTGCTGGATGCTAATGTGACAGAGCCGAACGCACAAGCTCCCCCAGGCCTTTGTGAGACACGCAGTGTAAAATTGGATAGCGCTAGGGGCACAGAAGGTGCTGCAGGGGCACTTGCAGAGGAATTGTTTTGCCCTGGCCCTGCCTCCCCATACTCCCATGAGAACAGCCAACAAGGGGAGAAGCCTGTTTTTCAGGGAGTGCAAGAGCTACTGGGGTCAGATATCAGGAGTTCAGGCAGCCCAAACCCCTTCTGAACTAGTCAAAATTGCAACAAAATCCAGACAAAATTTGGTGTGCCTGTCTCACCTGCTCTTAAAACTCCCTGTGATGAAGGTGCTACAATCTCTCTCAGGAAACTGTTTTCATGCTTAGCTATACAAATGCTCACAAAGCTTTTCCTAGCACCTATTCTCCACATCTTTCTTGCTACAAATTAAGCTGATTACTTCTTCTCCTATCCCCAGTGGACACAGAACAATTAATCACTGTCTTCTTAAAACAAGCTTTTAAATACTGGAAGACTTCTCATGTCCCTCATCATTCTTCTCTCTAGAAGCCCGTTCTTAGAGTCTTCCCTTGCAAGTGGTGTTTGCCACTCTCTCTCTTCTCTCCTCATCTCCTTCCATGGTTTCTGGTTTTGCTGTGTACATTGGAGCAGTGCTCTGCTGTGGCTTCCACAGTTGCTGCTAGAGTAGAACAACTACTGCTGTGTGCTACACCTGACATTCATGTTAAATATACCTTGAGATTTGCCCCTTTTTTTTGCAACATCACCACACTGTTGACTCACATTCAGTCTCTGACTCACCGTAGCACCTCCCAGATCCTTTTCTGCAGTTCTGTTGCCTGGCTTGTTATCCCCCATCTCACATGTCAGAATGTGATTTCACCTTCTCAAGTGCAGTACCTTTCATTTGTCTTAATAAACTTCTTACCAATTTTTCAGCATTTTCCAGTTTAATAGGTACATGACCTATGACAGGAAAGCAGATCAACCTCCTGCCTCGTGTTACACACAAGCAACAAAATGTGCATGGAGGAAGAACTGCTGCTTTCAGGCAAACTTGTTAAAACAGTTACTGTCCTATCAAAACCCTATCAATTTTTTACGTCCTTTTAAGTCTGCGTTTCTACTTGATACACCATGGTCTACTAAAGAAACAGCAGTTCACTCTAGTCTCATACAATGTGTTCATTCAATGAAATTACAATCCACTGCCAGAAAAGCACTGCAACACGCTAAGCACCACATCTCTACGCTCCAAGTCAGTACCAAACAGAACCGCTAGTGACTCATGAATTGGGTCACACCAACCAATAAGGAAGACAAGGGGCATATTAAAAAACCAACAAAAACAAACAAACAAACAAAAAAACCACATTGAGCTAAATCCTGAAGATCTGGCTCAAGAAAATTATGCCTTTGGTTCACTGTTGTTAGATACAACTTCAATATGTGGTCATGTAGTTGGACTAGATGATAGAATCATAGAATCAACCAACCAGGTTGGAAGAGACCTCCAAGATCATCCAGTCCAACCTAGCACCCAGCCCTATCCAATCAACTAGACCATGGCACTAAGTGCCTCAGCCAGTCTTTTCTTGAACACCTCCAGGGACGGTGCCTCCACCACCTCCCTGGGCAGCCCATTCCAATGCCAATCACTCTCTCTGTGAAGAACTTCTTCCTAACATCCAGCCTATACCTACCCTGACACAACTTGAGATTGTGTCCCCTTGTTCTATTGCTGGTTACCTGGGAGAAGAGGCCACCCCCCACCTGGCTACAATGCCCCTTCAGGTAGTTGTAGATCACTGTAGGTCACTTCCAGACGGATCTATTCTATCCTCAGTTACACAAAAATTTTCTCTTCAGGAACTTATAATGCTTTAAAAATTATCCATCCTCTGAAAAGTCACAATTATAAAGTGATGACTACTATGAAAAAAATGAAGGAGGCTGTAGCCAGGTGGGGGGGTTGGTCTCTTCTCCCAGGTGCCCAGTGACAGAGTAAGAGGACACAGTCTCAAACTGCACCAGGATGTTAGGAAGAAATTCATCATGGGAAGAGTGATTGCCCATTGGAATGGGCCACCCAGGGAAGTGATGGAGTCACCATCCCTGGAAGTGCTAAAAAGGAGGCTGGATGAGGCACTTAGTGCCATGGTCTAGTTAATTAGAAGGCTTAGGTGATAGGTTGGACTCTATGATCCTGGAGGTCTTTTCCAACCTGCTTAATTCTGTGATTCTGAGAAAGAATTTCAAACTTCTGCTTCTGAAGTTAATATTTAAGGACCACCCTGACTGCTCTGCTGACATTTCATAGTATTATAGTCATGTTCATCATCACGAATCAGCATATGTTGAGGGCCACCTGACTGAAAAGAAGCTTGCAGAGAAGGGCTTGGGAGTCCTGGTAGAAAACAAGCTGAACATTACCCAGTAATGTGTCCTTGCATAGGATGCAGCTACTGGTACCCTAGGCTGCATTAGAAGTGCTGCCAGCACGATGAAGAAGGTAATCATTCTCCTCTTCTGGCCTCTGGTGAGGCCAAACCTGGAGTATTGTGTGGAGTTCTCAGCCCCCCAGTACATGAGAGAGGTGGACTTAATGGGGAGAGTCCAACAAAGGGCCACAAAAAGGATTAAGAACATCTCTTATATGAGGAAAGGCTGGGAGAGATGGGACTGTGTAGCCTGGAGAAGATTCAGAGAGGATCTTATCAACATACATAAATATCTGAAAGGAGGTGTAATGTTGACAGAGGCAGGCTCTTTCAGTGGTAGACATAAAGAGTACAAACCAAAACACAGGAGGTCCTGCCTGAACATCAGGAAACACTTTTTTTCTTGTGAAGTTATGCTTTGTCAAGCATTTCCCAGAGAAGTTGCAAAGTCTCCCTGCTTGATATGCAAAACTTTTCTGGACATGTTCACCTCTTCTAAGTGGCACTGCATGAGCAGGGAGTTGGATCAGGTGATGACCAAAGGTCACTTCCAACCTCAACCACTCTATTATTCCATGAGTTTCACCAGCCATCAATGAGTCCACAATTCCCATGGAAAACAGAGACTCTGTGGCTTAATATGTTCTTTTTCAAATACATCCTGATGCTACAGCATATCCTCTTGTAGTACAATACTGCAGATGGTGCAGAAAGGAATTTAGCAGCCGGGATGGGTCTCTTTCTCAGGACAATATTGCCATTTCACTTATTGCATGAACTGAATCACCTCAATTCAGACTTATGCAGTGCTCAGAAAGGTCAGACAGGTTATACTCTCCTTTCCATTACTTCCCAAAACTACATTAAGACAGAAAGCACAGTGGTCAAAATAATTCAAATTAAACTGTTTAATGCTATGAGAAAGTAGTGCTCATACCAGCAGAGAGGATTATTCCAGGTAAGATCTCACACTAAAGCAAAGCTCCCTACCTTTTCTACACATCTCTTACACAAAAGGAGGGCAGCGTAGTCTCCCACTGGCTCTTCCAGTCTAATGAACAGAACAGAGTTCAACCAAGCAAGGGAGGGGAGACACCACAATCTTGTCTCACCTTCTAGGGCACTGATGAGTAGAAGACAGAGCATTAAATGTGCACATCACAATCTCATACCCATGTTCAATGACTGACTTATCCACGTGCAGTAAATGAAGGTCAGCCAGGCTGCCAGACACGCGCAAGTAATGCGAGCAAGTTTGTCTTTATGACTGGTGCCCTAACTTGGACCACAGCTTAATTAATTTATGAAAACAACAGAAACTGCTAGAGTAGAAAAATCAGAAGAGCACCAAATTGAACAGAAAGTCCCATAAACCCTACCACACCTTGGCAAATCTCTCTTCCATTTTGCTTTTTAATAAAGTATTCCATTACTTACATTTCACATGAAAATACAGCTGACTACCTAGTAACTCCTTAGTACATATCAGCTCAAAACTCTGCAGTTACAGGAGGACAAGGTTCCACCTGGAGACAAGTGAAGGACTCTAAATTTAAGGCAAACAGGGTTTTTTCCCCAGCCCCTTCCTTGTTTCCTTCCATGACTGGTCACAAAGAGAGCTGACAGAAGTTCCTTCCACACGTCCCTCACCAGATCCCATTCCTTCACACTCCATTTAATTTCTGCAGTTCAAGCAGATTCCTTTTTCCCCTGAAATCAATGTTTAATTAACACATTATTGGGAAAGGAAAAAAAAGGCTGCAACAGCAGACTGAAACAAAGCCAGCACCTCCCTGCTCTGCAGATGCAGCCAGTCCCATCACACAGTTACCCTGTTGGAGAGTTCTTCCTCTCCTCATCCTCCAGCAGCCAGCAAGTATCACCCTTTTGCTTAGCTACTTCCCTTTCAATCTCCATGGGACTCTTCCCTTCCTTATAAGCACTTTATAACAACAGTAAGAGAGCAGAAAAAGGGAAGCAAGTACTCTCTGGGTAGCATCACAGTATGACCAATGCCTTACCTTTAAACCTGCCACTCCATGGGAGCAACACATGTATTCCCCTGACATCACCCCAAACAACACAGCAAGAGGATCAGCAGCACAGTAGAAACAGCACGGTATGTTTTGCCATGAGCAGAGGATGCCCCCAGGGTCAGACTCACAGATTCTGTGACCACGTGTGGCTGTATGTACCCAAAGGCAGGGGAGAAACTACCAGCGGCTCCAAAAGGTTTACCTCATATCTCCCTCCATCCTCATCAATTATTATTCCATCCCATTTTTGGCTCTCACCCAGCTGCTGGAAGGTACCTGGATGCAGGGAATGCTGCAGCACTGTCAAGGGCATTACAAGGCAGCCCTAGGCTTTGGGCATCCTCTCTGATTAACACCCAGGCAAGAGACAATGGAGTCTCCTCAGCCGGGCTGTCCTAGTTACAAGGGGAGACATCAGGATCTCTTAAAGAGTCTATTATCCCAGCACTGTCATTCCCAGGATCCAAAGCTACTACTGTTAATTAGTTGCTGTGATGTGATGGATGACAAGCAGAAGGGCCAGGAGTGACAAGCAGACTGTGTTTGAAGTAAGCCATCCCTCACCATCAAGGGCAGAGGAAAGGAACTTGTAGGAGGATAGGAGAAGAGTACACCACTGAGACACAAAAGGTATGCTGACAGAGTCCTCCTCACCCCAGCATCCCCTTCCCAACACCCTAATTCACTCCTGCTGCCAGCAGACAAGAAACAGACAGAGGAGCATGTCTGGAAGAGAATTTAGGCACAGGGCTGTAAGACACAAGGTGAAAGCTCTCAGAGACGTGAGGAAGCAAGGCGGAGGAACAGCTCATTCACTCACAACCAGCCACATTTCAGACAAAGTTCAACTTTTGATAGCAGTGCACACACCTTCACTATCCTCTCCAAAGCCACATGGCAACACCTCCATCATGCCAGGGTCCTGAGAGGCTGCAAGCTTTAGCACAGATGGAGGACTCTGTCAAGCTGGCTGTGTGATGCATAGTTTCCAACAGCTGTCCAGTGTGCAGAGTACCTTTTTCTGTAACTGACAAGAGAAATTGCATCCCCACCTTCCCTTAAGGAAGGAAAGCACGATCTTCCAACACCACTGATTTATTTCCACTAGGAGTCATTGCTCTCACTTCCTCCAGCATGCCACTATAGGGAAATGGCACTTCATTCCTGCTAGGCATCTCAGTAAAACCACACAGAGTCTAGTCCAATCCAAGTTAAGACCCTTCCAAGCCGAAGGAAAAAGAAAAAAAGGTACAAATGCAGGGCACTAAAAATGCCATCACTGCACACAAGAAAAAAATCAGAACACAAATCTCCCATGCTGCCCTTCTACTAACATATCTTGGTCCAGCTGCTTAGGTTGGCAGTAAGAGATCAAAACACCATCTTTGATTCTCAGAATCCTTTACAAAAATGAATTACCTTTGTCTATGCCCATGTGAGAAAGAAAAAAGAAAAAAAATAGAGAGCAAACCTGATCCAAGATCATGTCGTGTGCTGGTTTCAAGAAGCTACCTCTATCACATTGGTTTCTGAAATGCAACCTATCTCCTTCACCACTTGATGCACGAATTAAAAGCCAACTCTGCTAGACTCTGCTATTAACTAGAAGAAAGGGATGAAGGGGGTAATTTCTGGCTCCAGCTGCATTGGCAGTAATCCCAAAATAAAGCCTGCCTCCTCTTCTTTATGGTGGGGGCAGAGACAGATAAAGTTACATGCATTTTTGTTTTAAATTAAACACCATGTCTCTTGAATCACTATCAGAGGCTGTCCCTTGTGTTGGCTTCTAGTCAGCACAAAGTTCCTGGCTCGTGTATCCTTATCCTTCATTCAACATGCCACAGCACTGCCGGTATCAACACCCACCTGCACACACCTAGAACACAGAAGGGAGAACTAAAGAGAGGGCAAAGGGAAATAGGTCAAGAGGGGTAAACTTCTCAAGACAGTTCAACTCAAGAGCCCCAGAGGAAGCTGCAGGGAAAAAAAAAAGCAAGAGGTTCAGCAGATCCACTGAAATGCCACTGCTGCTACAAGAAAGGGACTAAATTCTCCCTCCCCAGAAATACTCCAGACAAGAGCCAAAAGACTTTGTGCAGTTTGAAGATGTCCTCTAAATTAAGGGCTCAAACCCAATCCTAACACCAAGAGAATGAGAGTCGTCTGCGCCTGATGACTTGGTAACTTGGATGAGAAGAAAGGAAAAGTCTCTTTTTGTGCAGAACTTAAGGCTTAAAATTCACCATGATCACTACCAAAATGACCCCCGGCACCACCTCACCCTCCAAATGTTCTGCAGGAACAGAGTTCCTTCTCACTTCAAGGGTGAAAACCATTCTAACTTCCAGCACTATGTGAATTTCACTCTGGTCTGTCAGCTGTGCAAACTCAAGGAAGTTCAAAGCATCACAGTCAGGAACTGCTGAGTTAGAAAACTCACACTGCAGTCACTGAAGTTTACCCACGATAATGCTTTTCCCCAACCTTTCTTACTCCTACTAACAAATAATTTATAAACAGAGGTTCACTGTGCACGAGAACACACTAGTACCTCCACCGCTGGGGAAACAGAGGAACCATAAAATCAGGCCCCACCTTCACCCTGCGGGGTACCAGAGGGGAAAAGGAATGTGGGCCCTGCAGCACCCTCTGCCTGTTGCTCAGCTGGCCACTGCATCATCTTTGCTGACCTACAAGCACAGGAGTTGCAGCACAACATCCATTTCTGGAGTGACTGGGGTGAAGGGGAGGGCAGAGTCAGACCTCTAAGTAACTACAGGTGAAGCAGGGCAGGTGGGGCAAAGCTGGGTCTGGTCAGCACAAAGCAGGAGACCAGAGGATTACAATGTCTCTCCAACCATCACCCATACCAACAGTATAGGGCACTGGACCACGCCCTTGCCTCATCTTCCTGGATGTAATTTACTACTGCACCTCAAGGTCAGATAGAAGGGAACAAAGTAAAAGGGAAACAACAATAGCCCCAGACAGATCTATTTATTCAGTTTTTGCTATTGCTCCATGAAGTGGAAAGATCCAGAAACATGGAGACCTCTGAGCAGGCGCAGCCACACAGAGACCATGAGAAGCAGCAGCTGACAGAACCACAAGAGAACATTCCTCCCCAGCTGCCCTGCACCTGAGTGTGAGCAGCTCATGACCAAGCACGGAGGTCCTTCACACTCAGAGATGGAGGGTGCTGAGCAGGTTTACAACCCTTGGAAAGGGTCCTGGCCTGCTTGAAGCCCAAGTAAAGCCTCCCTCTCACTGCTTCATCTGTCCCAACCCTATATACCAGCCACCCTCAACATCTGCTGAGGCTTGCTGGGACCTTTTCCAGGTTCTAATTGAGGGAAAGAGGGAAGGAAGGGTGAGACAGAGGTGAGACTCTTTTTCCTTTGCTCTCCCCCTCCCCAGCCTTTTCCCTGCTCTACTCAGACCTGAAAAGCTAAGCCTTTCCTGGACATGCTACAATAGAAACACAAGGAGCTTTTCCCCCGCCTCTCTTGATTCACCACCCTCCAGCCTGTGTCAGGGACTGCACGGAAATGGCGATATTCCTGTATCACCTGGATCAACAGCACGGATAAGCTCAAAGAGGGCAAGGGAGGATGGCACAGGAGGATGAGGCGGGAAGGCTTTGTTTGGACCTGGCTCCAGTGCAGCACACCTCCTCCCTCCATCGCAATGCCCTCCAGCTCGGACACACAAGGAAGCATTGGGGAAGGAGGCAGTCTGGGGTGCTTATGAATTTTGTTTCCCCCATTAAGGGGATGGCTCACACCCCTAAGCGTGCCTGGCTCTGTCGGAGCTCCCTGGAGTAGCCTTTATTCCAGTGTGTCGCAAGCATGTATTTCACGGATGGTTACACTGAATCATTATCACCAGACGTTCATTTGACCAAAATAATGTTATTAGCATCGTCAGGTCCATTACCCCCCCCCCCACCCCATTCCCCAGGACACACACACTCCCTCCAACCCCTGGGTCCCTGCCATCTACATAGGGCACACCCCTCCCTGACACAAAATCTCATGATGTGTGACACAATGTCCAGGGAAAGAGCGCGGCAAGATAGGCTGGCGAAATGGCTGGACGTGCCTTTGGCATTTACTGTGCTCCCTACCCTGTGCCAGTGTTTATCAGCCGCGCACACGCATAGGCAGAGACACGCAGAGAAAAATCAGAATTAAATCACGGCCCGTCTTCAGTGCACAATGCCGAGTGTAGGAGCATCTGCACGCGTGCCCGAGTTGCGGTCACACTCCTATCGGGAGCCCAAATCTGTGTGGCATGAAGCAAAGGTCATCATGCCACTGTTGTGATGCACTAAAAAAAAAAAGCCGCAGAGCCATCAGGATGTAACACAGAATTTTCTCGTCGAGGGACAAGAAACCTTCGGGGGGGTGGGGGCTGGGAGGAGGAAAGCGGGTGTGCGGATGGGGGGATGGAGGGAAATGGCAGAAAATGGGGAGGAAAATGAAGAATACAAAGCTCCACTTCGCTAATCCAAGATAGACAATCTATCCCTTCCCCCCTCTCTATGCCGCCCTCCCCCCAAAATGTTGGTGCAGATGGATTTCTGTATCTTGGTTTTGCAGCAGTGGGTCTAATGACTCCCATACCAAGCCCCCTCCCTATAACCCCTCCTACTATTTTTTTTTCAGACCAGGCTAAAGAATAATGTGTTTTTAGAGATAATGGGGTTTTATAAAAAGAAAAGGGATGCAGCGCAGGCATTATGCGAATAAGCTACTCCCCGCATCACCCTCATCTTCCCCCAACCGCACATCCCGATTTCACCCCCTCCCGCCATTCTCCAGCCTTCCCCACCAGCTCCCCCAAGGAAAGGCAAAAACCCACAACACGATCTGGGTAGCCGATCTCAAAATCCCAAGCACTAATCCGCTTGAATTTGTTCTTCCCCTTATATAAGCAGCAGCACGTCAACATGTTCAGTGGAAACGCAGCGTAAAATGAGGCCAGGCTACAGCCATGGAACAGGGGTGATATCGGCAGATATCGCTTCTATTGAGAAGCCATCACCACCGGGATGATGAAATCAAGTATTGGGCTTTCAGCCATTCCATTCCTTAATTTATTTATTTTTCAACACTTAGTCTAATTTTATTTCGTTTCATTTTGGTTTCACTCCACTTCATTTTTCAAAGGACAAAAGTGAAATAAATAATTAAAAGCCTAGACATACCCCACCAGAAGGTGCCCGAATGCTCCAGAAAGAGAACCCTCATCTCCTAACTTCTTTTTTTTCCTTTTTCTTTTAATAAATAAACACAATCCTGTTGCTGCCATTATCTTCAAACTTCTAATGCCCCCAGCTGCACCCCCCTATTCCCAAAAACCAGATGCTGTTAGACAAAGACGAATATTTAAGAAACTGCCAAAGGCAAAAAAGGAAACCAATAGAAAAATGGAAAATTGTGTCTGTACAATCACCTAGTTCGTTCAGCTGATAAAGTGCGCCCATGTATCGAAACCAAAGGCAATAATCTCTGCAACCTCCTCCCCCTAAAATGCTACTAACCTTTAGAAAAACTTACCCAACTTAACACTGATGACCATTTTAACTTAAACTGGTGACAGACGTAACACCCTTCTGGTTCACGTTACAATTAATAACTGACTGTATTATCACGGGCAACCAAAGCTTTTGTGATCAATTTGTCCCCAATCTACTCAACATCTCCCTTAGACTTTTCACCAGTCTAGTTAAAAGTTCACCCCTCAAAAAAAGAGCCCCTCTAAATGTGTAATAACCAGGTTTTGGTGAGCGGTTGTTTCAATATCCACCTTTTTTTAGGAGGGCTGTATGCTTATCACAAAACAATTATGTGCAGGAAAAAATACATAAGGAACAACTAATACTTAGGAAAATCAGAAATAATTAATTTAAGCTATTTGAAAAAAAAAAAAAGTGTTGAAGAATTTAATCATGGAAAGGTGGAAAGAGAGCTTGGAAAAGAAAAAGGGTGGAAGTGTCCTTTTTAAAAATCATTTGATGTTTTTAGCCTGGGTTCTGCCTCCCTTATCCTTTGGTTTTTCTGCCGCTGATCTCACCTCTAATCTTTTTTATTGTTTTCTTTGTGGGGGGATATATCAGGGGAAAAAAAATTCTTTCTGAAAGATTTCTGTTTTAACAAAATGCATCCTCAAAGAGCACTGGTTAGATATATTGTTTCTCAGCTACAAATAGGTTGCAATTAAAATAAATTTAAAAGAGTAAGCAAAAGACAAGTCACCTGCAAAGCACCAGAGTCAGTGCCCTTAGGTAGGAGAATTACATCACTCCCTGACTGAACGATGTTTTCTTTTAAATTATAAAGTAGATGGATTATTTTTTTTTCAGAAAAAGAAAGAAGAAAAAATAAACAAAAACCAAAACCCACGAAAACAAAAACAAACCAAAACAAACCAACCCAAAACCAAAACCCCAACCATCACATACATCTTGCACGAAGAAAGCATTGAACCAACCTTTAAGGTCACTGACTGCCTGAAAACCCACAGCAGTCGCTCACGGTGGAAGTTTTCAGGCAAGACGGCTACTAAATCATTAATACAAACAAATGGAAGGCGGGGAAGAAAGGCGCTACAGTAACAGATCCGAAGACTTGAAAGAGGAAGAAAATATTAAAGGAGAAAAACTTTCATCTTCAGCCTCTCTTCTTTCCTCATTAATTTTTTTTTTAAGAAATCCTTACGCCTTTGGCAAACAGTGAGCTCTTACTAAGCATCTCCCTGCTGTAACTCAGCGTAGTATCGTCTTCTCTTTCGTCAGGCCCCCCCGGTTTTCACTCCGAAAAGCCCCGCTGTGGGAACAGTGATTTCCCAAAAAGTCGGGCAAAAGAAGCCGGGGCCGGAGCGTCCCGGGAGGTCGGTGCGCACCCAGTCCGCCCGGGTAGGCAGCGCCCAGCCTCGCCGGGGTAGCGGGGAACGGGGAAATGGATAAAACGATCCGAAGTAGTTGCCGTGAGGGAGGTCAGGAGAAACCCACCCACGGAGCTCAGGAGCGGCGGCGCCCAGCTCCCGCCGGGCGGGTAGCCCCCACCTGATCCGTGTGGTGCTGAGCCGGGCCGTGCGGTGCCGCCCCCCGCCCGCCGCCCCCTCTCACCTCCGCAGCCGGGCGGCCACCGGCCGTCGCGCCAACTCGCAGCTCGCCTCCGCTGCGGGGCAGGGGGCTCCAGGGTGGCCCCGGCCGCGGGGACTCGTGGGGGTCCCGGGAAGGCGAGGCGAGGCTGGGCTGGGCGAGCCGAGCCGAGCCAGCCGCGGGCGGAGCTGCGCAGGGCTGAGCGCGCCGCGGTGCCGGAGCAGCCCGAGCCCCGCGCACGCCGCCGCCGCCGCCCCCTGTCGCCGCGCCCGCCCCGCCCGGCCCCGGCTTTTAAAGAGACCGCTGGCCCGCGCCCCCGGTACCCCGGCACGGCTAGGCAGCTGGCACGGCCCCGGGCAGTGGCAGCAACGTTCCTTCGGGCTTCTGCGCCCGCGCTTGCGGCGGGGCCGCCGTCTCCTCCCGAGAGCGAGGTGGGAGGGTTTCCTTCGGCCCCGGCCCCGCCAACGCCTTGTTTCTCGAGCGCTGCCTCACCGGACAGGCACGGTAAGGGGCACTTGGGCTCCTTGGCTCCCAGCAAGAGGAGAGGGAGAGATATAGGGCGTTTTTACCTTCTAGAGTTTGCCAGCGCTATAGAAGCGAGCAGCGACCTGCCACCTGAAAAGCAGGTACTGCCTTCCTCAGACGATCGGCTGCGGGAGCCCTCTAAACCCCTTAAACTTCACAGATAGTTTTCCCTTCTAGCTCAGAGTTTGACCCAAATCTACTGGGCATTTCAAGTCCGTTTGTGCACTGCCAGTTTCAACTCAAACGAGGTGTTGCGTTTCCTTATTACCTTGTACAAATCTCTCGAACTTTTTAATCTGTTCTTTTTCTCACGTGTAAAACCGTGGCACTGACAAGCATCATCGACCGTGCTGGGGTCAGCATTTCCTTCACACTGTATATTATAACTACTGTTATTTCTCATCACTATTAGCACTTAGCACCAGTAAACAATGTAATTAAAAGTGCTTTTTCTGAGGAACGTCTAAGTGAAGACTTTCAATGTGTTACCATGCTGAAAGCCCACCTCAGAAGAGTATCAGGCAGGAACCACCACTACGTGTGCAAAGTGTGCACAAAACCACGAGAGAGAAATGAAATTTTGTGTTCCCTCTTTCCAGACCCTACGATCTTGGTAAAATCTGCTCCTACTATATTGACAGATACTCAAACACACCCACCCTAGGGACAGACTGGGAAGCTACTTGGCTTTCCTTTCCCTTCTGATCAAGTATTCAAAGATTTTTGTGCTTTTCCACATTTTGCATCAGTGACAGCCTGCTCACAGCACTCAATAAATAATAATTCTTGTATACAGAATGTATTGATCATTTTGCTCACTATTGAAATGCAGCTGTGTCTGAAGTGGATAATAGCCATGCAGAAACACTATTAGTAGTTTCAAGTAACGTTAGGAGGCCCTTGGGAAGTTTCTCTGGAAAACATAATCCTGCATATTCCCTAACAAATTCAGATATATGCAAAGAGAGGATAATGGAGACCTATTCCAACAAGGTGACAATGGTCCAGCAGAGAGTTATATTCTCTACTCAAAATCATCATCCCAAAAAGCAAGAATTCATCCCTTCAGATGTCTAAGTCAAGACAGGTTATTGTTAAGCTTCTTGTTTTATATGGAGACCACAAAGCAGTGAGAACTATCAATCTCTCCTCAGGGCATGGGATTAGATCCTGGTCTCAATTACTGTGAAGAAAATCAGATGTTGTTTCATTTACTTCAATAGCTAACTTCAGATTTTAAATACGCCACCAGCAATAAAATCTGGCTTCTATTACCTTTCTTCCCCTGGTGGTAGTTCTGGCAATCTAGCATTTTGGTGCTTATAGTTTATCAAAGGACTGATTTGATGAGGTAGTCATCTGAAACTGTGCCACCTCTGGCCCTTCACTCTCCTAGGTCTCCTGACACTATGTACATACATATTCACACCATATTTTAATCTGGATGCCTATCACCAGAGTATCTTCCATGTAAAAATCACTGACAACACCACAGTCTTCCCCTTCTAGTTCTGAGCTAAATCTTCTTCAGCAAAACTACCAATGATAGCTTATAGCCAGCTTAATCACAAAGGGTAAAACAAGTCCAAGAAGGTTTGAAGAAAGGAAGCTAGTTTTCATCTACATACTATTCTTTAAAAAGAAAAGGAAAAGAAAAAAGAAAAGAAAGGAAAAGAAAGGAAAAGAAAGGAAAAGAAAGGAAAAGAAAGGAAAAGAAAGGAAAAGAAAGGAAAAGAAAGGAAAAGAAAGGAAAAGAAAGGAAAAGAAAGGAAAAGAAAGGAAAAGAAAGGAAAAGAAAGGAAAAGAAAGGAAAAGAAAGGAAAAGAAAGGAAAAGAAAGGAAAAGAAAGGAAAAGAAAGGAAAAGAAAGGAAAAGAAAGGAAAAGAAAGGAAAAGAAAGGAAAAGAAAGGAAAAGAAAGGAAAAGAAAGGAAAAGAAAGGAAAAGAAAGGAAAAGAAAGGAAAAGAAAGGAAAAGAAAGGAAAAGAAAGGAAAAAAATGTATTAAATATTTATGAATCAGAAGGAGGGAGAGGAGACTTAATCTAACTGAAGAGCTTCTACTCAGGGTGCTATAAATGAACCTCAGAGATAACTGGTTTGGGAAAAAAAAACTTACTGTGTGGAACTCGGACACACAGGCCTCTGCTTCTGAAAAATTGCTACAGTTAGGTACCAAAATAGCAGCCATCATTTTATAAATAGGTGGAGAGTAGTGAGAATATTAGAAGAACAGGGAAGTTTCTTCAAGGTTGCAAGGCACATCTTTGCTGTGATGTGGAAGAAAACAGAGGCAAGAGGAAAGGAGTGCTGTACAAGTTCTTTGCCCAGCAAGCAATACTGACTGTCCAATAGCAGAGCAGATTTTTTCAACTAATTCCTCCAATTCTTTCTTTCACATCTCTAGCTCATACAAGCTGTATGGAGAGGATGAAAAATAGCCAAACCAAACACAGAAGAAAAACCCAACACACCGCCCCACACCAGTACCATGGGAAGGTTCCTGCCAGTCCTCTCTAATACTGCTCTCCTCCCCAGCATACACCACTGGTATTGTACCGAGAGCTCATAGCATGTCTGCCATGCTCTAGATGAAGTACATTCTATAAGATGACCACTAGATATGTCAGCCTTTTCTGGTGTCTTCATTAAGAAAAGAGCCAGTTCTCCTTCCAAGGGGCCTTGCAGATCAGCAGCAGTATAATTTACACACCTGAGCACATAGCCACTCCCTCCCCACATGGGCACTGTGCTCTCTGCTCCCATCACTGAGGAGATTAGACAAAGGCAAGAATAAACAGGCATAGACATGTTACTCCCTGTCTTTTGCCTATTTCGAAGACTTTAGTTAAACCAGGCATGTGAGCTTATAAAAGATGTGATGCTGCCCAACTGGGGCAATTCAGTTGGTGCCATTTTCCATGAATTGCTAGGAGTGACTGTTTAATTTCTGAGTATTTATTCTGCTCTGAGGTCTGGGCTGGATAACTCAGGGCAGTGGCTGTAGCACCCACAAGACATATCTTTTACTTACATCTTGGTAGAAGAGCAATCCGACTTGCAGAAGCTACCTAACTCCCTGCTGCAGGACAAACTGCATGCACCATTGTTGCCAGTTCCTAGTACTCTTCTATTAAGAAGTGGTGAAAGGGATCAGAGCCTGCAAAAGGCTCTGGAGACAGAACAGGCAGGAGTTAGAGGTGTCATCCATCATGTCAGGATGTCCAAATGCTGCAACAGAAGATCTAGAAGATTCCATCTACACTAGTCTCAAGTATGGCAGCAGGGGATGGGAAGAGAGGTTGCATTCCATTACCATCTCCTGGGCTCTTTCCTTTGGCTCTCTGAATGGCCTTCACCAAATCCTTGAAATCAAGAATTTATGTGGTACTATCTAACGGAAATGAGGCTCAAGGGGAACTTGCCATTGAAACAGTGGCAGGGAATTCTGTTCATCAAGGCAAAAATGCAGTTTATCTCTCCAGCTGTATTTCCTTTTTTGCCATGTTAGCACTTTCAGTGTCTTTTTGCCCAAGGTGAATTTAGAAGCTGCAGTCCAAACTGCCATCAGATCGTCTTGGTTGTGCCAAACAAAGCTGATCTTATCTCACTGGAGATCTTATCCTACTTGAGAGAGCAAAACTCATTACAGTAATAAGAAATAACAGAGATGACAGCATTTGGTCAGAATTTCCTTTGCCATCATTTCAGAGGATTAGTTTTAAACCTTTCTCCTCCAAACAATTTTTCATTCCAGCAGGAGGTTCAACCTCCAAAGTTATCCTGACCACTTGCAGGACATATCTGTTTATGTTTGATTCACAGTCTTTTCCCTCCTCCTAACACATTCCATTGCATTTGTTTAATAGCTACAGAGGAACTCTACACAATGTATACAGGGAGCAATTTTCAGAGCATTGCTTTGTTTATCCAAGTGTACAGGAGACAGAAACTATACAGACAGACATTTGAGCATGTAGCAGTCTATGAATGGGAGAGCATGTGCCAAAAACCCTAATGTGTGTACCCAGGCATGTAAGGGTGAACCCATTCAAATGAGACAACTCCTTGTAGGAGGAGTATGTAAGAGGGTTTAAGTCAGACTGGTGTGTGTGTGTGTGTGTGCAAATGTTGCAGGAGCACATTCAGGGCGAGGCCTATATGGAAAGGGAGGATGCTTCACTACATCAGCTAATAAATTGGGTCAAAAATGATGCAGGACCTTCTCCAAGTCTCATACAGTGTTTCCCACTATCTTGAGACCATCATTGTGGGAGGGTGTTTCATATACGTGCATTTATACTTAAGAATACATAAGCATAACAACTGATACAGATTTGTGCACATGCTTGAGTGTGCAAGAGAAGAAAGGGGGGAAAAGCAAGATGTACTTTCAGATAGCAATTTAAAATTTGATGGTTGTCACACTGGCTTTATGACTTCTACTACCAGATACTAGACACATACTTACACCTATTCTAAGGCACTCTAAGACAGAAAACCAGTTGCTACTATCTTCCATTAACCACAATGCCACTGTGACCCTGACTCGGTGCTGGCCATTGAGGAAGAGGACCACTTTTAGAGGCAGCAGTGAAATGGTCAAAAACAAAGCCACAGTTCAGAGTTAACATACAAACAAGTACTGCCACCAGTATTGAACTCCACTCCATTTCTTGCTTCCCAAGTCTTCTGAATCCATGGGATCACTCCAGTTTCTGAGATATTATCACCCCTCTCTTCAGCAAGACTCAGCAGATCTTTTTTGCTTACTACCTCCTCCACTTGAACCTGTGTCCTCTTCTTGTTCCTGAATCCTTAGATGGAGCAGTGAAAATGAACCAATGACATCACAGTGTCCTTACCTGGCAACAAATACCATGTCATACCTGCTGTCTATCAACAGTGTTGGGTAAGAATAGGTACTGATGAGTACTAAAAGCAGAAGAGCAAAAGAAAAAAAACTCTCTAATAAAATGTTCAGTCAATGCATCCACTACAGCTACCCCTTGAAGAGCTCCAGTGACTCCTCAAGTAAGATTAAATATTGTTTCCAGTTTGTCCTTGACCCCTTCAGCACTCCTCAAGAACAGACATCTTGGTTGCTCAAGACCAGTGGTACACATTAGGGACATTTCCTGCTGTAACCACTAGGCAATACCTCTCACAACGTAGGGAATACAGTTTGGGGGTTGCATCAATCTTTTGTCCATTCTTCAGGATCAGTCCTTAGCAATCTCATGGCAAATACTCACTGCAGCTGGCTGCTTACCCACACAAGACAGAAGCTCTCCCCAGCCAACAAAAGCAGGTAGAATAAGGACATCACAATAGCATCAGTGCAGGACAAGACAAATTACTCTTTCTTCCCCTCAAAAAGCAGCCTCCTCACATCCACTACAGCACCCATCTCATGATTAAGCTCAGATCTGCTATGCAGTCACTGAAATGAAGGTTTCCTTAGCAGAATTTCTTTTATCCCATGAGCTCCTGGAAGATGCTTGCAGGTATCTTTTTATAACTAACCGATTTGTTGGAAAGCTCTCAGGGTAAGGAACAACTGCTGCAGCCAGTGCCCTTCCAATGGTTGGGTAATTTTAAAACCACCTGCACTATTTTGGATAAGCACAATAGAATAAAATAATCTGTTATCTTTCTCTACTCACAGGTCAGAAATATAGTGCCAGCAAAGATTTCTCTGCCCAAGGGAGGAAGCACATCCCCTTAACAATTAGATGACAGCAAATGTCTTTGTTTTGCATGAAGATTTAATGCAAGATGAAGATTCCCAAACAGGACTCCAATAAAAATGGAGTAAAGGGGGGGAATTCTCTCCTTGCTGCTACAAAACACTGTGGGGTGGGAATTTTCTAGCATAAGCAGAAATTCCCCAGGGAGTCAAAAAGAGCAAAATATACCTTCTCTCCACTTAGTGGACACTATTTTTGACAAAAGCCTTTTAGCCTGTGTTTAATGATAGGTGTGGCATACTTCCAGGGCAAGCTTAAAACATTGCTTTTGACCTTTAAAGCACTATATGCTCCCTTCTCAAAGTTAATAGGCATTAAATATCCATGTTATTTCAGTACTTTCTGAGAATCCTACTGTGCACCTACCTTGGAAAATCTAATCTAGCTCCGTTTTGAAAACCCCATTCTGAGTGGCTTGGGTTTCATCACCTGTTTTCTCCAAGCAGGTTAAACTAATACTGACTCCCAACCACAGAAGCATGGCCATAACAAATTAGCAGCCAGGACTCTGCCTTCCACTGCTAGCAGGACTATGTCCTTCTACATGCCTAGTGCAAGCTAGTGAAAGGTTCCAAATGATGCTGTGAGACTGGAAGCAGGCCTGTTTTGCCCAGTTACAGATTCTGCACCCATCGCTGTGTATCAAGGCGCATTCTTGCGTTTCCTAAACCAAGGCTTTAAGACAGCGAGTTGGAAAGCTAGACAAATGTTTAAGTTAGAAAAAGGGACAGCAGAAAAATGGAGATCAGTTCCCCTTTTATAGCCTGGCCCCTGTGTCCCAGAGCAAATACAAAGCTCGCTTTAGGGCACCATATAAATTGGTATTATAAATTCAGATGGTGCATCAGGGAGTGCCTCATTCTGTATGATTGGAGTCATTCTCAGGAGCAGTTCAGGCACTCAGCCTGCCACATGTGACTGCTGCCCCAAGGGCTACCATTACAGATGCATTATTACAAAGCGTTGCAATAAAGCATGAACTAAAACAACTTCATTGAAATGAAGATTAATATGGAACATGTGTTCACCTCCGTACACTCAGAAGGAACAGTCCAGCAAACACAAGCACCACAATGCTGGGGCTGACAGGCTAGGGGAGCAACTCAGCTGGCCAACCGCTGCTATTGCTGAAGGCAAGCAATACATTTCCATAACATCTTCTAAGTGTCCATGGATGGATTTAAGGCAGCAGCTGTGAAGCAGAGAAGGAGGCAGGCAAAACATTTGAAGTGCTGAAACATGCAGAAAAGTGAGCTGCATCTGCAGCAGAGAACAGAGAGGGATGTTTCAAACGTGCAGTGGCAATACTGCAGAATAATTTGTGCCTTTGGTTATCAGACTTCAATGGATGTTAATGGATATTCTCATCACTTCAAAATGTTGTATCCACATGAGAGTTACAGGTGAGAAAGATCAGCTAGGCTGATAGTTCATCCGTTCCCCTTACAATTAGAACGGGATTGTTCCCCATAATCTATTTGTTGGTGTCACTGCCATCTCACAAACTCTCCCATGCAAAACAACAGTCATTATCTTTCCTTTCTGAACCCCTTTCAGAGCCTCATAAAATTTCACCATCATCATCAACTGAGGACCATTACATCTACGTATTTCTCTGCTCAAATTTAACTCATGATGCCCTTTCACAATTTAATGGTCCAACTTCCATGCTTCTTATTCCTGCTGTAGGTTTGTCATTCTTACTTTCTTTGCAATCAACGTAAGGCTCATCTCAAAAACTGGCTCTGACTACTGGCTACAGGTCCCAGTGGATTCCTTCCTTTATTCCATCATGTAAGCCAGCCCTGAACTTAACAGTATTAAGCATAAAGGCATCTGGGATAGACACAGTCCATCACATTCAGAACAAATTACTTAGTCCTGGACTGAATACACTCATATATCCCTTCAAAGTCTCTTGAGACATGCACCTGTGTGAAGGTGAGGGTGAGAGGTGGTACAACATCAGGGCTTCTTACGGAGGAAAAAAGTGCATGGACAAGGAACATGCCAGTTCATGACAGAAAACAAAGGGCTGGAAGGGTAATATAGCAACCAAAGTCACAGATTCACAAGTAATCTGCATGATGGTGTTTGGCACTTGAAGGAAAAAGCAACAATTTTCCCTTTAAACACATCTCACTGGATACAGACTTTGACCCTCAGGAATCAGCTGCACATAAAGGCTTTTATTCATCCTTTAGCAGTGCTTAAGACTTCATAGATGGTCTGTCTCTGGCATAACATTCAGGTGGGTACATTGTAATGGATGACACAGGTAGGCTAAATATATATATATATATATATATATAGAGAGAGAGAGAGAGGCTGGAAGACAGTGTGGGAAAAAGACTAATTAGAACTAGAGAACAGATGCCCCCATGATGCTGGCATCTCTATTGCTTTCTGTTTCTGGAATGAAAAAAATCATTTGTCATAAAAACAAATGAACTGACATCAAGTATTTAAATAAAAAGAAAGAAGATTGAAGGGGAGATAAAAATATACTGTAAACAAGCAAAAGCTCCAGTTAGCAGGTTTGCCTTTCCTCCCCAAGCTGACTGGCACTATACCAATGCAACTCAGAATGAGATCTGTTGCATGCAAACCATTCCTAACCCAGCTGAAACTCCACAATGAACAGGAGTGAGAGCAAAGGTTAGGCAGCTGTCTTTAGACAAAAGCTGCCATGTCACTGCCTACTCAAAGGGCAATACTGTAAAGAAATGGGTATGAATTATATTATTTCACAGCAAAGTGGCATCCATTCCTCCTTGCACTGCAATTTTATATCCCAAAACCAGAGTAGCCTTCACAGCCTGCTCATAGTGCGCTTCTCGAGCCGCCACAGGTACAGCCCCGTAACAATCCACTGCCATCAATATCACCCTAACTGAAGATGACTTAAAACATTTTTAGAAGCAAATCAACATGGTGTGTAATTAAAAAGGAGATAATGTTAAGCTCTATTGAATTATTGCTTTCTCAACTGTCCTGGTTTTCCTAAGCCAGGGATCATGGCACATCTGAGGATGGATCTATGCTATGCCTAGCTGCCAGTGGAGAGCTCTGTAGATCTCTGAAGTGGCAGGATTTCTTCTAGAATTTTTACAACACAAGTCTACAGACCTACAGATCTCTTTGATTTTGACCACATATGGAACCAAACAAATTTCCATATGTTGATGTCTAAAAGGCCTGCATAGGCCAGACTTCTGTCAAGCAGAAAGGTCTGTCAAGCAGGAATGTCTATATTAGTATTTGAGGCACTGAAACTTTCTACTCTTCAGATGTAAGAATGTGAACTGCAATAAGGCAATGGGTGTCACCTAGTTAACCAATAACCTCATGCCTCTCAGCATTGCCCTCTTGTAAAGAGGGGTCAGGATCCTCCTACAGGAACTAATCCTTCGACTGAAGGGCAGGAGTAGCCAGAAGACCTACTGCATCTGCAGTTGCTACATTTCATATTACTATCCTAGTATAAGAGAAGATTTCCAGCAGGTTCTAATTAGTGAAGTTCTGCCTAGTCTGTCACAGTCTCAGCAAGAGGCCTCAAGGGTTAAGTCAAGGGGACTATTACAGCTAAGCAAGTGTCAGTCACAGCTAACAGCAGTGTTTTGAACACACTGTTGCTCAACTCTATGCAAGGAGTCACAGTGGTGATATAAAGCGTGTTTATAATCATCCCATGCCCAGGCAAATTCACAACAGAAGACTCCATCCTTCTCCCACTCAGCTACAAAACACATCTGGCTGTTAAGATACTAGCCTGTAGACAGAAGACATTGATTATGTTGTCCCTTTTTACCAGGCACAGTCCCAGGACTATAGCTCAGTCTACTTGTGGCACTACTGATCACCACTGCAGAAGCAGTGAAGTCATCTCTGAGTTCATCACATCATTTACAGGGATGACGCAGAAAGTGTTCCATCACAAGTAAGTTACTCTATATTTTGTCTGAAACAGTTTTACTCAGCTTATCAGTATAATTTCAGAAATCTTGTTAAACAAGCAAGTGTTATAATTCACTGTGCAGATGCTTGCAGCAGAATAGGAGCAGCTTTTTTTCCTTTCCTTAGCTTTAAGCTCCTTTCCAAGTGATGCAAGCTGACCTGTAACAAGTTATCTTATAACAAAACAGTGAAGTTTTACTAGCATATCAATTTAAATCCACACTTATATACTTCTCCAGGCAGACAATGTATTAGGTAAGTGTCTTCATAGCATTATCAACAGCGAAATGGAAAGAAGCTCTGTAAGATACCAGTGCTAATGGAGAATTGAGGTCATTTCCTGGGTCTTTTCTCCTATCTCTGGAAGGAAAGCATGATTTAGCTGCAATGACTGAGATGAGACCTGACAGTTCAGATACCTGCAACCATGTCTATAAGACACTCTCCTCTGCACTTCATTTTATCCACCTGTAAAATGAAGAACATCTTCCCAGCCTCTTCCTATGTATTTAACAAAGTTTAACTGTTAAATATGAAAGACAGCTTCTACAAAAAACCAAACAAACAAACAAAAAAAACCACAAACCCAGAACACTATATATGAAAAAATCTTTTGAGGAGATGTGTGAGTTACTATCCTCACTGGTAAGTTTTTCAATTCTCTTTTTCAAACTTTCTTACAGATACATGCACCAGTTGGGGGTTCTTTGGCAGTTTTAGAGACAGAAACCTGGCTACAATTAATGTCTAATTACTTTTATATTAACAAAAGTTTCCCAACTGTAGAACATTCAAAATTGTTTCTCTCTCTCTCAGCAAAAAGGAGTAAAAAAAAACCTTTTGTGTACTGGTTTGAGGCTAACTGGAATACTTCACTGAGAGAAATTAAATCCTTAGCTGTAAGAAGAAAAAAAAAACAAACCCAAAACAAAACAGCAGTACCCTATATCACTCATTCTTCTGCTGAGACACACAACTAGTCAAAATATAGATAAGATACTCACTTCTCACATACTTCTCAGCTCTCAGTTCTGTTCCTTCTCTCTCTGGTGGTCTGGGTCTGTATGGTTGCCTCTGCCTTAACTTTTTAATCTGACCTAACCCTTTCTCCTGTAACCTTCTTCTCATATTTTTTGACATCTCACCTCAGATCTCTCCAGATTTATCACATGAGAAATACGGGGACTGATCTGGTCATTTCCGAAGGGAGGAAATGAGAGGGGAAGAGGTTTGGATCAGAAGCATCCTGGCAATCTGATTGTTTTGGGAGGGATTTTGTGCTTCTGTATTACTTTTGTGTATCTGTATTACTTTTAACTTGTATATAACTGTAAATATTGTGTACATATATGTATTGTAAATTGTCCTAAGCTGTAAATATAGCTTTATTTCTTAAATTCCAGATGGCTGAGTCTAGTCTGGATGATTTCACTGGGGGGGGGGGAGGGAGGCAGGTAACTCCCAAACAAAACATCACACTTCTGGAAGGGGTTACCATGCATCTTTAATGATGGAGCCAAGGGGAGCGCCTGCCATACAAAGAAGCTAATCAGTCAATCAAGAGCCAGCTCACCAGACAGAAGCCGTCAGTGCCTAACTGCTCTGTCTCCACCTGTCCAGGGAAACAGCAAAACAGCGTGGGACATGCCTGGCAATTGAGTACAAAATAGCACACATTTTTATATTTCTAAGCATTGAAGTTGTTGCTGGAAATTAACATTGTCAAAAATAAGAATAACAAAGCCAGCGCTACGCACATACTGATGTGCATTTGAAATTCAGGCTAGTGATGCTCTTTCCTCTTTTTGAAAACAGCACCAATCCTCAGGACACAAAAGGGCAGTAGGTAAGAACTGCTATAATTAGGCTAGCTGGAAAATCTAGCTTGCCAACCTAGACCAGTTAAGTGAATGGTAGTTTAGAGAAGGAAATACATCTCTTAAAACCCAAATGGGCGATGCTTTAGGACCTGTATGGCTCTATAAGTAGGGAAAGCACAAAGGTCATGGTCTTTATTTGCCAGGTCCAATATTGACTGTGCTAACAGAGTGAAGCAAACCACATTATACTTATCTGGCCCAGTTTGCCCCACTAGAAAAGGATAATGAAACCTACCTAGATTATAACGGGATGATTTGTTTTGCAGCTGGCTTCATTAACATTCCTAAAGTGCTGGGAGAGCCTTGCCTGACAAGTGCTCCCCAAGTAGCGACTGTTAAACTTGCCATTTTGTTGAGTGCTCTTGTAAAGGACTTCCACTTTTTTCCCCCCAACTCTTGGCACAGAGTTTATTAAAGCATCAAGCGGCTTCGCTCAGCGCGCACGGTGCCTGGCGCCGGCGGGAGGCGGTGCCGCGCCTGAGTGCCCCTCTCCGCGGTGCTGAACGGCTCGGCAGTGGCCCCCTCCGCCGCCCCGACCGGCCGCGGGCTCCCGTCGCAGCTCACTGCCCCGTGGGGAGCTCATGCTGCCACTCTCTGGCGCTCCCCCTTCGCGGCCAGGGTCTCACCAGTACCCGTTAACTGGCACTCGCTCCAAGCTCTGTGCCGGCTGGGCTGCATGGCAGTGTACTGTGAATAACTCTGCCGCCTGCCCTTGGATTATTTCAACAGCCGAACCTGGGTTACAATTCTAGATTCTGTTGCTTGATGTTAGGTCACAGCCTGCTCTCAACTCACTGCCCCCCTCACTCCCTGGGGAGAGAGGCAGCACAGGTCAAACTGATCTCTGATCTCAGCAGACTTCATGGTAAGGCCATCTTCCCTTGCGCTTAAGTCACAAGAGAGCTCTGTGCCTGTATTGGTATCTTTGTGGCTACAGACGTCTGTCGCGGACCACTCTGAGTACAGATTTATGCACTCTGAAGCATGGCCTTACTTAAATCCTTACTCATTGTCCATTCCTATGACAAAGGCAGGAGTGATAACTGTGTCAAGGGTGGGTGAGGGGGAAAATTACTTGTGGGGGAGAAAAGAGAGATATCTCCATGTCTCCAGCTTAGCTGCTGCCTTTTTTCATTCTGGGTCACCAGCTATCTAGTTATTTCTATGATCACAGGGGTTTGGGCCAGCAGCAGGCCTCAGAGAAGCTGATCAGCAGGAAATAGTCTGAAACCCGAGGAGAACAGCATCCCATCTATTTCATGAGAAAAAACTTGGGTGCAAGGAAGCACAGACTTTACATGTGCACTTCATGAGTAGGGGTCCCATACCAATAATAGCCACCTGGTCAGAGAATCCTATTGTGAACTAGGATGAAGAGAGGACACGTCAGCTGCCTAACATACAATACCCTATACAAGAACAAACTCAGTATTTTGTTCATTAAATATGCAGTGTCTCATCTCTGAGCTCACCATGAGTAAGGACAGCAATGAGAGGAAATGGTCCATTTCCCACCACATCTTTTGAGGATCCATCCTTAAATTACTGGTCGTTTCCTACACTGAATATTTATACCCTTTCTTCGCAGGAAAGGACAGCAACTAAAAGTGTAATCCCTAATTCAGTAAATAAACTGAACATCCCCAACCCTGTACTTCTCTCAGGGATCACTTTAGGCATGAAAAGGCAACTAGGAAAGTATTTCCCAGCCTCACAGAGGTGATACTAGACTAAACTCATTCACATTTGTAAAGCTCAGACATTACAAGAATGCAGGTCATAGAAAAAGCTTATCAAGAAAATTAAATACAAGGTCCTCAGTGCCTAGCTCTAATCTCAGGAACTCTCAGGATGAGGAAGGGAGATAAATAAAATCATACTTGCTCTGAGGGTTAACTCAGTGTCATGGCTAAAATCCAAATTGAGTAATTACATTCTGTCTCCTGAGCGTGCCCTTGAAGTTTCTGCTAAGCATGTGACTTCACTTCCTGTTGCCAAGTTTTGTTATGTGTGCCTAAGGATCAGCTGCACCCCCTCCATACAACCTGACTCACACTGCAGGAATGGGAGGTTTTGTTCATCCCTTAATCCAACATCTTTTGATGAAAGGTCTTGTTGCGTTTTCATACCTCATGCAAGTTTCAAAAGGTATTCTGCTAGGGCTGCCGCACTATTGGCAGCGATGCCATAGCACATGTCACAAATACCCTTTCCCAGTGGCAGCAAAACCGTAAGTGTGCCAGGCCTCTAAATCCACAGCACACCTCTCTATACTCTCTTATTTAACAGAGATGCTGAACAGCCTGCAAACATGTTGGCTGTTTGTTTCTTGCATAGGGTTTAAAGGTAAAGTTTGGCACCACAGTCATCCCCTGAACTACAGCGAGGGCCCATAGAAATCTGAGACAAAAAATCTCCTTGCGATACTTACAGTATCTCACAGACACCTTTATATGTCTCTTTATTGTGTATTTACTTAGTCTTCCTTCTTTACAACACATTTTCTCCTTATGGAAAACACATTTTATACCCTTCCAATAAAACTCCAGTGAAACCAGGATGAAGCTGAAGCGAAGACAGCATCTGCTTCTCACAGGCTGCTTGATTTTCCTCAAATGCATCCTAACCTTAGAAATGCTGGGAAGGCAATTGGTGATTAGAGTCTACTCAGATCAGGAGTCCAAGAACAGAGAATCTGTGAGATTTTTAAAATGCCACTGGGACTAGGGGCAAAGGAGGAAATAATTTTAATTTTTATTTTTTTAATTGAAGTTCACCACTTGAATATGCAAATAGCTGTGTCCCAAATTCTCCATTTAATTTTTCACTTGACATCCTGGCCCTTGCTAGCTGATATAATGTCATCTTATAAAATCTTGAGACTGACAAGTAGAAGGCTTCCGAAAGACCTCAAAAGTCTTAAACAGACCACCTGTATTTCCTGGAAGTTGCAAAGCAAAATAACTTAATTCTGAAGTTAAATCAATTTCCAAGGTGGGGATTTTTGTTGATGGGAGTTGGTTGGGTTGTTGGGGTTTTTGGGGGGGTTGATCTATTTTCTGGGCTTTGATTGGTTGGTATTTTAATCTAATATTACACAGCAAATGGGAAAGGTAGCTTTTCACTACCTAAAATAATAAAAATAATTAAGTCTAGTTCTTATAAATGTTTTCCATCCACAGTCAGTACCCTCCATTAAGAGAAGAGAAGTCTCTTTTGTAATGTGACATTCCAAAGTGCTAAAAACCTGCAGCTCTATTTAGCTTTAATAAAAGCCATGAGCAACAAAAGAAAAATTAGACCAGAGTTGTCTGTTACTAGGGGCAAGTAATTGCCTTCAACCTCATCTGAAAAGAAGCCAGCTGCCACATGCAATTTGGCATCCCAAATGACTCTAAGCTTGAGATCATGCACTAGCTACACAGTAGGATGCTCACCTGCTTCTGAAGGACCAAGACAAAAAAGGCACTTGAAATCCACTCTTCTGAACATAGACAGAGCAACAGATGTAAGCAATGAATTCTTCTGTTTGCATTTCTTACTTGCAGGAACAGCTACAAAAGAAGGGTCAGCCAGTCCTCTGTGGCTGTTGGAAGTCTCCAACTGAAACCAGTCAAGGGAGGCACTGTCTGGACTGCTAAATGTCTATGGTGTGCATTTACTGCCTGGAAGACACATACTAGTACTGATGAACCACAGGGGCTCAAGAGATGCATAGGCAGCTGATACCAACACCTCAGCACTAAATCCTGCTCCTCTCAGCTGCATTAACTTTTTAATAACTTCACCTTCGTGCCAAGATGCCTGTTCATGTGATCCAGATTCACATCACCTGTAAAAATGAGAACCCCAGCTCCACAATGCTGGAGATTCCCACACAGGTGAATTTCTTTTTAAATGAGAGTAGAAATGCTCAGTTGTTCTAGAGCAATAAAGCACAACAATGACATAAAACATTCTCTCTGCTTTGCATCTTTGTTCCTGTTTGCAATACAGCTCACATTCCATAAATGACCATTTTCCATGCTTGACTCAGACTAGTTACAGAAACAAAAAGGCAGGAGCTACATAAAATGATGACATAAGAGAATGAGCCATCTGACAGTTGCTTACTCAGAGAGCAAGGAACCTTGTGATTCCCCTCCTCAGTTTTGTCACTGTACTTTACAGGAGGACAGAATAATAAAGCCATAGCACTGAGCATGCAGAGGATTGATGTAAAATCCTGCAAGACATCATACAGGACAGCTCTCTAGCTAAAATGGGCTTCATCCTTGCTTTGTTTCTCTGTTTTGCCTCATCTCCTCTGCTGGACTTTGTTTTGCTTCAGTGAACTCCCATTGTTCACAGCAGAACATGAAGGTTGATGAATTTATCCTCACATTACTCTCTGGAAGGCAGAGAAGTGTCAACTTCTCATCTGCAAAAGGGTGATAATTAAATGCTGAGAGAATAAATGACTTGCACAAGGTCACTTGGGAAGTATGTGGCAGAGCTGAAAATTAAATGCAGATCTCCAGAGCTGCAGGTCAAGGCCTAGAACACAAAATCTTTCTGCCCTGCTGGCACAGTGGAGATCAGACTCCCAACATAATGCAAGGGACTCTGCAGGAATGTGTGTGCTACAGGAGATGAAATGAACTTCTTGTGTGCAGTTTATCTGTAGGAAGAACTGGATACATTTCAAAGAATCAGGTAAATATCAGAGATCAAGGGAACAGGAAAGCAACACAGAATTTACTTGAAGAGCTACCAAAATGCCTTCTCAACATCTTCTAAAAAGGCAATGATGTCCTTGTCAGATTCTTTTATTTCACATAGTACTAGACTAGGGAAAGATGTGTCATCAACACCATATTTAACATGCAGAAGTCACAAAATGCAGCCATGGATTTATCTTTCAATTTAAAACTCTTTAATTAGTTAACAAGTCTCATATTAATAGTGCTACAGTTTGTGTCAAGATTATAGTTTGATAACTATGTAGCTGCACCTTCTTGTCTTCCTGCTTGCTATGCAAACTCCTATTAAGCACTCTCTTAACCATTCTTTTCTTTCATTTGCAGATATTTCCCACTGATCCAACACGATTGTATTTATCCCCTTCCATGCATGTAACATGCTTCCTTCATAGCTGTCCCTAACAAAAACACACACATCTTTCTAGCCTAAGGTTTTTCAAAAGAAAGTAATTCTTTTTGCTGGTGGTTACATGAGTTGTAACCTAGTTGAAGCTAGGGCTGGCACAACATTCCCACTGTTGTGGTTTGAGGGGCTCCCAGGTTCCTGAGAAAACTACAGAGATGAAGATCCATCCCAGGGGATGGACTGGTTGTCCCCAGATACTGTAGTTTTGTTATTCAAGCCTATAATTCTGCCAGCACTTTGTAAGTGGGCAGCAAAGTCAATTAATTCTATTTTCTCCCTTCTTTTTTAGCTCTCCGTAGGTATTGCTATCTAGGCAACTATGTAGGAGTACCCTGTAGCCTTCAAGACCACAGCTGCAGGGAATTTCAGCCTGTTTGGGGCTAAATTTGAGACAATGGGGGAGGGGGGGAGAAAACAAGCACTAGGGGTTTGGTGGTTTAGCTTGGTTGGGGGGAAGGTTTGGGGGGAATTGTATCTGTATTAGGTGTTAAGGATTCATGTATGCTGTATCTTTTCCTGCACATCATTAAGTACAGCTTTACTGTATTCCTCTCCACTTCAGCAAGTGCATTAGTATTTTACTGGTCCTTTTCCCTTAAGAAGAAAAATTGAAAAAAAATAGAAAAAAAATTGTCTGTCATGCTCTTAAAAAAAAAAAACCCTACAACATCCACCATCCGCACAGAACTGGAGAGAAAACTATGGCTTACAGTGCCCCTACAAATCTCCTTAGAAAGCAACAGAGCCAGAAAGGTAACTGGGAAGCAGTACAATGCTGAGCTGCTATGAAATTGGCACTGGGTAGGGTGAAGGGGTAGGAAGTGCTTTTGAAGGCACCAGGAGGACAGCAGATAAAATAAATGGTGAAGAGTGGGGAGACAAGAGAAGAAACTCATACAGGTGGAGATCTGCACCAGCTGGGTCTCAGTCTCATTTTTGATTTCAGAATAATCAGCCAAAGTACAACAGCATTCTATAATTCCTTGATTGTTGATGCTGCTTTTTGAGATGTATGGGTGCCACGATGGATTTCAGTGGCTCTGCCCATCATTAATTCCAGGTGGCTGTCTCATGTCAGTGGTGAATCTTCCTCACATATAATGCATGTAGCTACACTGCTTTACTGCTGCCTGGACTTTGATTTGAAGTCCCAGAGTGGCCCTTGTTCTTAATGTGTGCATAGAAGAGAGCAGATAAGTAAAGCTTAACTCTGACAAAAATAATAGCCAGGGTAAAAACAAATTAAAAGTTATCTTCACAGTTCTGGCAAATTTCTACTGATTCCACAAATTTTGTGGTTATATTAAAAACTTCAAATAAGCTGTGGCATTAATTCCCAGCTTCACCTGGACAGCTCATCTTTTGAGATTGTATCCCAGTTTTCCTACAACTTTAAGGTGCTTCATCAGAGAAAATATTTGGGAAAAAATCTCACAATAATGGTTTTGTTCCAGATACCCTCTTATATTGGTGGTGAAGTGTATTTGTTATGGGTTTTTAAAGCAATATAAGCAGCCATGGTCAGGAGAAGTATCTGAAGTAAAGAAGATGATCAAGTGGCTATAAATTATAGCCTGGAGGGGATTTTAACAACAGTAGTTCAATTTTCTTGGTAAAATAAATTATTGAAGGAGATTTTTCAGCCTGAAACAATGTATTTATTGCTGTGAAATACATTCCTGGATCTTTTTGAAACTGTTGCTTAACACTCTTAACTGACAGTCATGGAAGGCCAGTAGGCCTAAAACAGGTCCCCCCGCTTCTGCTGATGGGGGAAGAAGGGCAGCAGGAAAACAGAAGCTTGGTGCCATTATGTCCCCTCCCAAAGTGATAAACAGGTATCCACAGGTGCTTATGCACTTGTTAGTGTCTTGCCCAACTAAGGGTAAACAAGTCTTGGTTTCACCTAATATGGTCAGCTTTGGCAAAGTGCCATTCTGTTTGGTGAATCTCTGTGGCCAAAGGAGCCATTGCATTTGGACAAATAATAGAAATGGAGCTAAGTTGCAAACAGTTTGCTCTGCCTCCTACATAATATCAAACCCTCATGTTTTGGGCTTGAACTACCTGGAAATTTGACATGCCTCAAGTTTGCCAGGAGAAGGCATTAGGTGCCTCACAACATGGCAAGAAGTGCCACTGACATTGGGCTCTCTGCACATCTCCAAGGCATCCTGCCTGCATCTCTGCAAACCTCCATGCCAAGTCTGGAGTCCAAGAGGAACCAGGATCAGGTCAGAGATAGTCTGCCTCTCTCCCAGCACTCTGTTAGAGCCTAGGAAGATCTAGAAGCCTCAACAGCTATTAAGACACTGACAAAACTCCCCTCAAGTGTTTTGGTACTGTCTGGAAACAATAATTCAGCTCCAGGAGTCCAGAGATAATATTGTGTGATTAAACACTCACAAGCCCCTCTGACTAAATTCAAGTGCTTTCTGCCTTAAACAGAAAGAAGTTTCTCAAGTCTCTTTACCAGACAAGTGATATATCGACCACAAGATCCTCTTTCCAATTTCTAACAGTTGAATGAATGTTTGCTATATTGGTGCTAGTTATTTCTTAAGTGTTCTAGATTCCCTATTTTTCCCTCTGTGTAATACTTCTTATGACAGTGCGAAGAACCTATTATTAAAAATCATGGTCTGTGGAGAGATTCCTGAATATCAAAATTAATAAACTGTATTATCTTTTTTAATAAACCCCACCCATACTGTTACACCCAATCACCAGAGAGTGTCATCAAACTGCAACTTTGGAAATACAATCAGGTTAAGAACATTCCAAAGGCTTCTTCATCCTAAAGAGCATCCCCAGATGAGACATTCAACTGTTCTATATATGAAACTGACTTCACTCTCTGGTCATATGCAAACACTGAAGTGTCCATAAGCAGAACTCTGTTTTACTACCAGTGAGGAGCACAGTCAATGTCTCTCAAGCTTGTTTTTTTATCTCCCTCTGTGCTGAGAGAATGTATCTGTTAGTGCATGAGGATAATCCAAGACATTTTAATTAACATTCCAACAGTACATCACCATATCCCGACCAGTTTTATGCAACCACTGCACACTGACTCCAAATGATTACCTCTGTTGGTAGTGCCTATATACAGATCACTTTATAGATCACACAGACAGGAGCAGCCAATAGCTCAAAGCAATCGGTGGATTTTGCTGCTAGAATCAAAGCCTTATAACACCTTCACAGCAAGTGAGACAGAAGAAAGGCTGGTACCATTGGGGAATATGCTTACTCTTCAACGAGTATTTCCTTTTTGTTCTTCCTTCTCCTCCCAAATCTACTGCCCTTAGCAGGAAATTTCTGTAGGATTCTAACAGCTACTCAAACCAAATTGGTAAAGCTAAACCCGGTAAGACTTGACTAGTAGTTAGGTCAAGACTAACGAATAGTCTCCATGGAAGAAGAAAACTAAAATGCTTCCTGCATTGGTAGGGCAACTATGGGAGTAAGGACTGTTGGTAAGGGCTCAGGTGCATCAGATCTCTATGGACAAACCATGAGCAACAGCTCTGGTTGCCCCACTGCAGAAACTACCCCAATGCATCTTACAGCCACAACTGACAACAACAATAAAATGGGACACCCCTCCCTGCAGGCTGCTACTCTAACTGTTCTCTGAGTAACAGCACATACATCATCATACCAAAGCATAAACATCAAGAGAGAAGCTGTGGGAGCCAAGCTAAATGCAGGCATATACTACCAGAGACCACAACACAGTGACCTGCTCAGTTCAGAAAGTGAGTTTCCATATGGAACAGATCCAGAATGTCCACACACAGCAGATGCAGCCTGCATGGATATACTGATTTTGCCCTCATGAACACCCTTACATTGCAATAAAAGGAAGGAGATGCTGCAGATGGGGAAAAAGCTTCCACATTGCCATGGAACATTAGTTTGAGACATCCCACAGGGGAGCATGCATCATTTTCAACCTGCCAGCCCCAAATGTGCACAGCATTGTGTGACAAAGACCAAAAATTAGGCACATAAAAATGATTAACTTTCAAATCCTAGAGCTTTCTCTCTTTCATGTAAACAGCTCTTCCTGTTGCTGCAGCTTCATTGTTCCTTGCTTTGGAGGGAAATAGATTTTGATGCCTCTAGTGGAAGAACACTAAACTTCATATGAGAATCAGAGCTTTGAAACCAAGGTGAGCAATACCTCTGCAAAATGAGGTACAAATGAGACATACAAACACAGTCACAGACTTTTCTTCTTTTGGAACTTTGCTTTCAATGTGCACCTTTCCCAGAGAGCAGAAAAGGTATGCAATTATGGCTTCATCATGGCCTTGCTAGGATTGGCAGCTTTATATTATGTGAATATCACCTTCCACTCCCTCCGATCTCCCACTTTTCAATCTCTGGTTAGACATTGTCCCTGATCTCCCCATTATACTTTTTCTCTCAGATGCACTTCACCATCTCAGCCTTTCCCCCACCTTTTACCACTTTCTAACCTTCGCACAAGCCCAGCCCTCCTCAGCTGCTCCCACCTATGCATCTCTTGGTTCTCCTCCTCAGCCTTAACTCATCTCTTTCTATCCCATTCGTCTGCTCCTGCAGCTGTAATCCCATTCTCTGCACTCCTTCTCCCATGGAGGGGTACACGCCACTCACAAGCTCCTGTTTCACATCTCATTTTCTCACCTCAGTTCCCGTACTGGTGTTTCTCAAGCTCTCCTTACTTCACCCTGGGATCATCTCCCCTATTATTCCCAGCTGGCCACCTTTTGTTTACACACAACCAGGTCTTCCATCCTTAGCTTTTCTTCTAGATCTGCCACATTTAGAGCATCTTCATGACCTATTTAGGTACCCTGACCTAGTTATAGCAGAAATACTGACTCTAAACACTTGAGGAAAAAGGGCAGGAGGAGAAAGGAAATATTATCATTACTGCTTGAAATGAAAACCAACCCACCAGCTCACAGCTGATGAATTACCATGGATAATGTAGATCTAGAAATTACCTGGAAAGATGGTCTGTAATCTCTTGCCAGCACTCCATTTTCTTTTCCTTATTCCAGCCTCTTTTCTTTCTGGTCTTGATCACCCAAGTCTTGTATTTTACAGCAACCCCATTTTTTTCCACTGCTATCACCACTCTCCCAAATCCAGACTACAGCAACAAACCCTGTTTGCTCAAGAACAGCATTTCTACAGCTGAGCTTCACTTAGAAATCAAGCAATGCTCTCCATTTGTTTGGCTGACCTCTTCAGCCCTTTCATTCTACTTCAGCTATTGTCACAGCTGTTTCTCTTTTCCCTTCCATCCAATCTGTGTTATTCATCCACCTTGCTTCTCTACCTGGCTTGCTGTTGCAGTGCTGCCTCCTCTTTACCCACTCTGGAGGTGGCGTCAGCAATGCCAGCACTGACACTGAGCTAGGACACCTGACTGAAAGTAGCAGATGTTTTCCAGAATCAGCCTATATGGGAAATGCCCATTTACTTGAGTACTCTATCCTGTGCTTGTGGCTTTGCAGCCAGGAACCACTGCTCTGTTACAGCTGGGCCTGTGATTAACTCCCAGGTTGGCTTTTATTTTAGCCATTGTTAATGGCTTTCCCTGTATTTTAGGAATCATATTTGCCCTATAGTTCTGTGGATTAATTCATTAGATCAAATTATGTCTTCTCAGAGTTGATATTTTGTAGGGTTGACTGTCCCTGCATAGGGCCAGCACTCTGACACTGGGAGCAGCCTGCTCTGCACCCTGAGCTTACAAGGTACTAGCACCACTACTGCTTCAGATTCTGTCAAACAATTCAGCAGAGGCTCTCCCTCCCTTGCCAAAGTCCCATCAGAAATATATATGTGAGTGCACTGTAGCTCTCTCACAATTCCACCACGAGAATATAGTCATTCTGCATTCATGTACTGTGATTTTGTACATGTTTGCTAGCTTCAGTATAAAACACACTTTTTGGCTATTGATTTCCTGGGTCACACACTAATCTACTGTGCAAATGGCTTTAGAAATTTACTGTGGAGGCTCCAAATCCCTACATTGTCATTAACTGCTGCCTGCTAGACGCACACTTATGGATATACTAAACTGCAATTCGGACTCCTGCACTTCCTTTGTAACTGATTTCTCAGATATGTCCCCCTACCTGTCAGTTTTCCATTCCTCAGTGTGCTGCATCGGCCCTAAAAAGGCACTGTTAACCCACAGTCACTTCAGCCACCTTCAGCAGGACTAACAGTGTCACTTAACCTCTCTACTGTGTCTCCCTATCCAGCTCTGCTCTCCCAGTCTGCATCACTGCCATCTGGCCCAGACACAGGCCTCCACACCATTCTGATCATGCCTTGGCCCCTTGCCCTGCCTCAAATCACATTTAGCCACATTCAGACTGGCTTCTTCTAGCATACAGGACTGAGATGTATGGTCTGCGATTTCACCTAGTCATGAATCCTGAATACACCGAGGAAGTGCCTCACACTCAGAGCCACAGGCAGGAGCAAATTGTGTTGGCATCACCTTCTACCTCTCTCCATCTATAGAGTACCAAAAAGGGGCAAGAGGACTGGAAAATGACAAAATGGTGCCTGCGCAAGCTATGTGCAGAGGATCCCTGCCAATATAAAACCAATGAATTAGGACAATTCCAACATGCCGATTATGTCTGCCATTACCATTTCTGATGGGATTTTCCTATGTCTCTGAGCATGCTCTACCTGGCATGTGTCAGCCACACTCCACTGCTGCTGTTATGTTATTAACATTGACAGCCACTCAGTTTAAATGCAGGTTAGGATCGAAATCTCGTCTGGTCTCTTATCTCTGCCTTTTTCTCTTGTTTGTTTCCGTTCATTACACAGAAACCCTCCTTTTCATAAAGCCCCTTTTTTGTTAGAATCAACCAGGTTGGAAGAGACCTCCAAGATCATCCAGTCCAACCGAGCACCCAGCCCTATCCAATCAACTAGACCATGGCACTAAGTGCCTCATCCAGTCTTTTCTTGAATACCCCCAGGGACGGTGACTCCACCACCTCCCTGGGCAGCCCATTCCAATGCCAATCACTCTCTCTGCCAACAACTTCCTCCTAACATCCAGCCTATACCTACCCTGGCACAACTTGAGACAGTGTCCCCTTGTTCTATTGCTGGTTGCCTGGGAGAAGAGGCCACCCCCCACCTGGCTACAATGCCCCTTCAGGTAGTTGTAGACAGTAATAAGATCACCCCTGAGCCTCCTCTTCTCCAGGCTAAACAGGCCCAGCTCCCTCAACCTCTCCTCATAGGATTTGTGCTCCAGGCCCCTCACCAGCTTTGTTGCCCTTCTCTGGACATGTTCCAGCACCTCAACATCTCTCTTGAATTGAGTGGCCCAGAACTGGACACAGTACTCAAGGGGTGGCCTGACCAGTGCTGAGTACAGGGGAAGAATAACCTCCCTTGTCCTACTGGCCACACTCTTCCTGATGCAGGCCAGGATGCCATTGGCTCTCTTGGCCACCTGGGCACACTGCTGGCTCATCTTCAGCTTACTATCTATCAGTACCCCCAGGTCCCTTTCCTCCTGGCTGCTCTCCAGCCACTCTGTCCCCAGCCTGTAGCGTTGCTTGGGGTTGTTGTGGCCAAAGTGCAGAACCCTGCCCTTGGCCTTGTTCAGTCTCATCCCATTGGCCTCTGCCCACCCATCCAGCCTGTCCAGGTCCCTCTGCAGGGCTCTCCTACCTTCCAACAGCTCCACAGCTGCTCCTAGCTTGGTAAACTTGCAGACACAACACTAACTGGAGTAACTGTGAGGTGCTGCGGTCTGAAGCCTGCCTGGGTCAATCAGCTCTGCACACCACCACTAGCGGTCTGAGCTCCCCTCAGCCTTTCGGGGGGTTCAGCACAGGTCCAGCTGGACGCTGGACACAAGGCTTTTGGGAAAGGCAGAGAAGAAGAAGACCATGGGGTTTGCAAGAGAGAGGCAGCTACTCAGCAGCAGCGAGCACTGCTCCAGGACTGCAGCACATGGCAAAGGCAAACAGGTTGAGTGTGTCATGACTGCAGATTGCTGTGCCAAATTTTATCATCTCACTTTTACCTTGTCCTCTCCCTCATTTTCTGCTTAACAGCCGCACGCTGGGCACTGTCCTATTGTTCTTCTGAAAGGTGCTGGGGACCGGGGCACTCCTTGTCTCCTGTGCACCCAGACAGCCTGACATGGCGGCACTCAGGCCCCAGGCTGAGACCTCTGAGACGTTACCTCAACCTCAACCATTGCAATAATAACACTTTCCGTCTGCAGGTACTTACCCCACATGTTCCCGGCTTGAATTCAGCCTTTTAAACATCGCCGGTTAGCTCCTTGCAGGCCTGGCGGGAACCGGCGGGAACCGGCTGGAACCGGTACAGGGCAGATCCAGCCTCCACACAGAGGGGGCGCCCTGCCCTGCCCTGCCGCCCCGCCCGGCCGGGCGCTGACCAAGGTCGCCTTCGTTGCCTAGCGCCCCCTGCCGGCTGCAGGGCTCCGAGCCGCCAGTCCGGCTGCGGCTCCCCTGCCGCGGAGCTGGATGTGTCTGCTGCCAGCTGCCAGCTCCGCACAAAGATTCCGTTCCTTCAGCCCCAGGCCGCTGCTGCTCCCGGCCCAGGGCAGCCGCTGGCAGAGGTGACAGCGCAACGGCTTTCAGAAGCAGCTCCCAGGGCCAGCAGTCACTCCTGCTATGACTGATACATACATTTCCTGCCTGTTATATGTATATATTGGTTTTCAGGGGGGAAAGGCATTTATTGCTTTTAGCACACTTAGGAGTTTAAATAAAAACAAATACATCTATATTGACTGGAGTTATTATGCTTGGTTTCATACAGCGTAAGTGGTTCAAATAAAAATAGATTGGTTGGAGTGAATGTGCATCAGCTCCAATAATAACACAGGCAGCTTCAAGAAGCATCTAAGTTTCATTTAATGCGCACTGGGCTTACAAAGAAGGAAGAAACATGGGTTTGGAGCAGCTTTTAGTCTACATTTTCTGTCGAAAGGCTTCTGCATTTAGTAGATTTCTGAAACAGGCTAAGAGTCCATAAACAAGTGGAGAGAGGGTTTATTAGGAGGCCCGGAGGGGCACTGCAAAGGCAGAAAGCGATCCACGATAAAACATGGCTCTGAGGCAAAACCTCCCAACCTGATTACCTTTCGATGGCCAAGCACCTGTGTGCGGTGTTACCTCCCCACAGGAAGGACAGGCTGCAGGCTGGAGCAAACAAAAACCTGGCCTAACAAAGGACTGTGGGTTTTGACAAAGCCACATCAGCCAAGGGCTAGTATTCCAAGGCAAAATTAAGAGCAAATAAGAACCAGGAGCTTAACAACCTTATTGGTTCTGGGCCATACACGTTCAGGAAAGGCTGCAGGAAAGTAGCGCGGAAGAGGAGGAGTAGTAAAGAAAAAGGCCCTTAATTCATGGTAATTGAATCTGTGAGTTTTATCCATTTCCCTCTTCACTGCCCAGAGTTCTTCTATGTCCAGCAGAAAAGAGGACACTGCCTGAATGTTAGAACCCTTTGCTTCAGCATGGGCTATGGCAGTGACTATCCACGCACACACGATGCCAATGAGGAGCTGTATTTCATGGGATTAGGTACATACCAGAAGAGAATGCTGTTGAGGTAAAGGATGGGATCCTATCTCCCACCAAAAGCTGCTGGAATTTCCCAGCTCTAGAACCATCTGTTCCCCATGGGACCACCTGCTTCCAGTGAGCAACACCCTAGGAGGGCATGTTTATTAAGACTAGCAGACTGAAGCTTGGCAGAGTCCACAAGAAAGCAATAGGAAGCCTCTAAATGCAGACTTTCTATTTGCAGTACGTGAAGCATGCGTGTGTTTCCTTCAACCACCCATACACCACAGGGGGAAAGAATTCACAAACAGGACCCAAAAATAGAACAAATTGTGTGACTCACAGCCCTGCCACCATGAGTTGTATGCTCGCCAGAAATCCCAGGCAAAGCAGCGTTAGGTGTTACACCTCTCCACACTCACAGCTGCAGGTGACCCCAAAGGAAAACCTTCATTCACGAAACAATGCATCATGTGTCAAAGGCACCTCACTTCACAGTGCTCTTGGCTCCAAATGGGCATCACACTATGAGGGGCTGGTTCCACTGGGTGCACAAGTCTTCTGGTAAAACACAGCTGAGAGGACCACCTCGCTCTGGTGTGAAAGCAGCAGCCTGGCTGCCTGCAGGGTTTATGGCACGGCACATAAATCTACAAATATTAACACCCTGTTCTTGGCCACATAGCTATTTCCCTGAGATTTTTCACCTAAGAAAGTTATTCTTCTGCCTTAGAACATGCTGTGTTCAATAGTCTTCATAGTTCTCCCACAAATGTTCGTATTTCAGAGGTTCTGTCTGCAGAGACAAAAAGGTACAAGAGAATTACCAGCTTTGGGCAGGGGAACATCCATTTCCCCATCAGATAAACCACAACCAGATGCAAACTTTCTCTAGAAATGGGTTTCCAATAAAATTATTTTTGTATTTTATTTCTAATTTGTTAATAAGACTGTCCAACATGTGAATATATTTTGGTCTCTACTGAAAGAACTAAACCCAGTAAAATGGTGGGCACACCTAAAAGCAAGGAATTTTAATATTTTTTAAATAAGATTTTCTCTGTCAAACCCCAAAAAAGCCTTGAAAATAAGTGTTAGTCAGAAAAGGTAAGAATTTTAGTCTGGAGAAAAGGGTTACTTCATAATCAGCTCCAGCCATTCCCTTTTGCACCATGTTGGCCAGGTGGACTGTGATACAAATAGCAAACAGGTTTTCTGTGTGTACTCATGTCTCTCTCTAGTGGAAAGCCTTCATCACTACACAGATAGAGATAAGAAGCATGGGATCATCAGCTCAAGGAAGGGAGATACACTACCCACCAACACACTGCCTCTCCAGAGCTAATGCTGCCTCATACTAGGAACAGAGCTTCCTTGCTTTGTGCTAGAACCTGTTCCTTTTGCCCCGTTGCTGTGGCTTAACATAACCACAAGTGTTTTGATGAAGGGGAGACATTAGTGTTATGCCCAGAGCTAAATTAGTACCCCAAAAGTGTTGGCATGTAAGGATTTGAGTCAGATTCATCTGCGTTGCAAAGGACAACTAGCAAGAAATCTTCAAACACTTTGTTAAGTGCATGTGCTGGTAGAAGCTACTCCACAGAAAGAGAGGCACCACCCAAATTCTCTTTGTGCACCCTTGGAAATGCACCCATCAGCTACCAGCCTGCTCTGCCCGGCTCCTTTCTGTCAACATGGAGGAAAGATGGCCCAGCAGAGCCCACTGGCCTCACGCTGTCAATTCCTGCTTACATCCCTATGCAGCCACCAGGAGGTTTTGCTTTAGGCTGCGAAGCAGCAGTTCAGAGGCAACTGACAGGAGGCACACACACCTCTGACCCTCAGGGCACTGCAGCCAGCACTGCTGCAAAGTACCCAGGGCATGAGGTCCAGCAAACAAGTGTCATGCTGCCTGCTGGTGAGAGCCATGGGGAGGCAGCCAGCCAAGCAGATGTCACACTTGCACATGGCTGGGTTTTCCTTTCTGTGGTGACAAATAATCACCATTAGACCGGCAGAGACAGGAGCTGCACAGCGTGGAGAAGGTGGATCATGCTTTGGCCTATCCCTTTTCAGAGCCAGAGGGAGCCAATCACTCTCTGCCTGCCAGAGAATCGCTCCCTGCAGTGCCAAGCCCAGCTCACACACCTTGCTCTCATTTCTTCACAAGGGGGCAAGCAGCCCCACGTTGCATTGTACAGGATGGCTGTGGACTGCTGTCAGTCTGGAAGCCACAGAACAAACAGAAGGCATCCATGGGCTCTGTGGCAAGCCTGCCTTTGAACCAGCCACAGACTGCTTTCCAACACCCAAGGACCTTCTCAACAGCAGCACTGGGGTCCATCCCTGTATTATGATGGGCCTGAGGGCACTGCAAAGAGAAACCATAGGATGGCTGAAGGCTGCAGGAAATCTCAGAGGCAGAAGCTGAGACAGGCTGAAAGCAGAAAACCACCATTATAACTACAAGATGCCTAAGCTGACTTGAAGAGCAAATGTGCAGATCCTTATTAGGTCCTGCTGATGGAGGGGCATCTGCAGGTGCAGCTTCAAATAACTGGGCACTTTTGAAAAACCTGGCCTAAATTATGTGTCTGAGGTGGTGAAGTGTGTGCAGCATGTACCTAGCAGCAGTCTTCTGGCAGCTTCCCAGGTCTAATCACTAAACCTTCTCTTCCTGTGAACCCAGCTTTGACTGAAGACCTTGTTATGGGTGGTTTCCATGCTTACATTAATCTCTGCTTTAATTCTGTATATTTTTTTTTCCTGCCTGACCAACCTGATCTCCTTTTATGATCAGGTTACCTGCCTGGTGAATGTGGGGCAGGCTGTGGATGTAGTCTACCTGGACTTCAGCAAAGCCTTTGACACCATCTGCCACAACAAGCTCCTGGCAAAGCTGGCAGCTCCTGGCTTAGACAGATTCACTCTGGTATGGGTCAAGAACTGGCTGGAGGGCCGGGCCCAGAGAGTGGTGGTGAATGGTGCCACATCCAGTTGGCAGCTGTCACCAGTGGTGTGCCCCAGGGATCAGTGCTGGGCCCAGTCCAGTTCAATATCTTCATTGATGATCTGGAGCAGGGGATTGAGTCCAGCATCAGTAAGTTTGCAGATGACACCAAGCTAGGAGCAGGTGTGGATCTGTTGGAGGGGAAGAGAGCCCTGCAGAGGGACCTTGACAGGCTGGATGGGTGGGCAGAGGCCAATGGGATGAGATGGAACAAGGCCAAGTGCAGGGTTCTGCACTTTGGCCACAACAACCCCAAGCAGCACCACAAGCTGGGGACAGAGTGGCTGGAGAGCAGCCAGGCACAGAGGGACCTGGGGGTACTGGTAGATAGTAGCTGCAGATGAGCCAGCAGTGTGCCCAGGTGGCCAAGAGAGCCAGTGGCATCCTGGCCTGGATCAGGAAGAGTGTGGCCAGTAGGACAAGGGAGGTTATTCTGCTCCTGTACTCAGCACTGGGCAGGCCACACCTTGAGTACTGTGTCCAGTTCTGGGCCCCTGAATTCAAGAGAGATGTTGAGGTGCTGGAATGTGCCCAGAGAAGGGCGACAAAGCTGGTGAGGGGCCTGGAGCACAAATCCTATGAGGAGAAGCTGAGGGAGCTGGGGTTGTTTAGGCTGGAGAAGAGGAGGCTCGGGGCTGACCTCATTGCTGTCTACAACTACCTGAAGGGAGGTTGTAGCCAGGTGGTCTCTTCTCCCAGGCAATCAGTAATAGAACAAGGGGACACAGTCTCAAGTTGTGCTGGGGGAGGTGTAGGCTGGATGTTAGGAGGAAGTTCTTCCCAGAGAGAGTGATTGCCATTGGAATGGGCTGCCCAGGGAGGTGGTGGAGTCACCATCCCTGGAGGTGTTCAAGAAATGACTGGATGAGGCACTTAGTGCCATGGTCTAGTTGATTGGCTAAGGCTGGGCAGTAGGTTGGACTGGATGATCTTGGAGGTCTCTTCCAACCTGGTTGATTCTATGATTCTATATTAACATAGATTCCATGATAAGAGATCAGTGTTATGTTTCTAAGTAATTATATGCATTTCTAATTATTTGATATATGTTGGGAAGAGGACAGTGGGTGCAAAGGGGTAGTACAGGTGCCAAGGCCCTTGGGCTAAGCAGCACTCAGACTGCTCTCCACTTACTCTAAGCAAAACTGAAGACTGTAATACAGTCTACATGGCAGAGAGAATTATCTCATATCAAACATGAGCTTTCCATCAGGGAGTAACAGGGATAAAGCTATTATTTCATTTAGGCTACATCACCAAGGAGATACTCAAAACAAGTTAAAAAGATTTCAAAGAAATCTTGAATCTCCCCTTGCCTCATCTATCAAAAATTGGCAGAAAATCTAAGTGGCAAATTTGGTTGCCTGATTTGTAGTATTCCTCTAACACAGGGTGACAGCAGTGACTGCCAAGGCAAGTGTCTCCGCTTTTTGCACGCAGGGTTGAGCTGTTGGAAGTCTTGAATTTTGTCCACAATGAAGCCTGGATGCACTCCTGATCTAGGGTAGGGTGTCCCTGCCCATGTGGAACTAGATGATTCTGATTCTGTGGGTATCTATCAGAAAGGTATTTTATTTTGTCCTTCACAATCAGAACAAGTTTGAAGCATTGGGTTTAAAGGTACTTGTCACATTTTGTTTCCTAAGCAGTTCTTTCCCTACTCTTTGTCTCCAACATGATCTAAGTAGCAGCTATTGAGCTTGACTTCAAACCTCATCCAGCTCTAGCTTTCCCCGTGGCCACAGAGGGAAATCTTTAGTGCCAGCTGCTCTGCTGCTTCACCTCCTGACACAATATTATTTCATCATAACCTGTTCAGTGAGCAGATTGCCTCTTTGGCTCTCTTGCTATCTCTGCACGAGGGCTGGGCTATTGATTGCGCTGGTGCACACGGGGTGATTCCTGGTGAGGAGGGATCGATGGGAGCATAATTGCTGCCTCACCAGCAGCAACCAGGGAAGAGAGGCTGGAGCACTGCTCAGCAGCAGAAAAAGTGCTGATGCTGCTTTTGGAGCACCTACCCCATCAGGCAGGAGACACAGCTACGCTGCCACCAAAGGAACAGGTGGCAGGTAGTTCCATGGCAGTTGCTCTGCAGCCACTTAGGAATAAAGCTGCAGACAAGGGGAGAGAATGGATGAGGGCTTTGCATGTAGAAAGGAGGTGTCAAGGGAAGGGTTGGTGGAGACAGTGCTGCTGAACTGTGGATTAGTTATTCCTCCAAGGGCCATGTGCATTGAAATCACAGAAAATAGGTCTGGAAGGGAGTCTTCAAGGGTTATATAATACATTCCCCTGCCCCAAGGCATGACTGATTATACTTAGAACATTTCAAGGCTGCAGCCTTGGCTCAGGACAGCACAGAATGGTATAAAATGGACCAGAAACCAGCACTCTCACCTTCAACACAAGACTGTAAGCTTCAAAGACTGTAGCAATACAGTGATCAAAATCATGACAATACATAACATGTTGGAGCAGTTCATTTTATAGGCATGACTTCTACATTGAAGAAAACATCAGAATCTTCGTATCTAATGGGTCCACTGGTTTCTCTGATCCACATCTCCCATGTCTGCAAGTACCAGATACTTTGGGAGAAACTTCAATCATCAAGTAAAGACTAAATACTGAACAAGTTTCTTACCAGGAAATTCTTTCTTAACACCAAACAATAGCTAACCAATGCATGTTTTTAATACACCGTGACTGCAGATGTTCCCATTTTTCAAGTAGGCAACTTACACCATTCAGTGTTCCACTACATTCTTGCTCAGAGCTTTGATAGCTAAACAGCTGAATGTCCCTAACAAAAAACAGGCCTTGAGTATAAAGTAAGGAGTAGTTTTCTGATGACTTGGCAGGCAGAGAACCCACAGTACTGATCAAAGCAGTGATAGCTCAGTGGGTAATGCTGCAGATCTTGTATTTCTCCTTTGTGTTTCAGTTTTCCCACCAAGTAAATAGGAAAAACAATGCTTATCAGTTAAACAGAGATACCTAAGATGGTTACTTTCTAATAAACACCAAAAAAAAGACTGTACTTGCTGATTTTACTATCCAAATTAAAACACATCACAACAGGGTTGTCTAGAAAGCCTGAGATGAGACATCAGCCAAAGAAGAAGATGATTACATCCTGGATATGGCTGTATAACAACATAACAGGAAAAAAAACTACTGAAGAAGTGGGTGGCCCTTAGCAAAAACTGCTCTTCCTTGCATAGTAGGCATCATGATCTAGTTACGTGACTATGTTGGCTGAGTTTTAGTTTTTCTCATTTATTATTATTAGAATATTCATCCCTGCCTATCATCAGAAGACTCTCACTTAATGAATAATAATAACAATGCTGAACATGTAATACAGAGCTGTCAAAGTCCTTCACACTAATAGTAGCACCTTATTCTTGCCACTGGACAAAGAGAGAAAGTAAGGCACGCACAGAGGGAAAAACGTCTGTCTGAGAGCAGAGGCAAGTATGAAGTCCAGCAATGCAAGGAGATTTATTTGGGTAATATTTCTAAACTGTTATTAAAATGAAAAGTCATAGATCTTATCTTTTTTCATATGATGCTTGGCTCATTGGCTTCACTTTCAAAGGCTCTTGAGAAGGCAGACTTGCAAGCAGTTGTTCCTCCACTGCACCACTGCCACCTCCGCTGATCTTTCTAAACACAGATACAAACTCACACCTGTCAAACACATCAAACACTGGACCAGGCTCCAGACAATGCCAGCATGTCCCCTACACAGGAGCCATCAGCTGTGTCAGCCACAGCTCCAACAGATTCTCTTCTCCATTTAGCACCTTTCCACACGTTGGCTTTACTGCTACTACAGTCCCAGGCCAAACTTTGACATAGTGCTTCCTGTTGTACCCATATTTGGGGGTCACTGCCCATCACTGACAGAGCCTGTTGTTGCATTTCCAGATTTGCAGACTTATCCAGAGAGTAAATGTAGGTGATTTGTTGTCTGGACACCTGGTAACAGCTGGGTGCTCTCATACACTAACACAGTCAGGGACAGAATGGTTTTTTCACACCACCAATCAATCCACAAGAGTTTCTGCTACAGGCCCACACCAGTCATGCCCAGGCAGGAGCAAAGGAGGTGGCAGAACAGGGCAGTGAGCTACAAGGAGCACTGGGAAGTTTATTTTTTCACTTAATGTACTCATGCAGTATGCAGTGATTGGGACAACAATCTAGACTCAAAGGTGTCCTGCAGATTAGGTTTCCTGGGGCATAAATAAAGCTCAATTCAAACTTCTTCAGAGTTCAGTGTTAGATCTGGGGATCCAAACTTAATCTCTTTTTGTTGGCACTTTACAGTCATCAGATTGGACTGCAAACACCAGGACATTTCCACAGCTGGAGATCCCTTCCCAAGCTCTGTATAAACTGCTACTATTTTCAGTGTGTCAGTGGAATGTTTTCCAGACTTTGCCTCAGAAATAGGTGCAAGCTCAGAGGAGTTTCCCATGGAAGAGGAGTCTTGTGGGAATTGAAGCCTGCTTTCTAAAGCTAGGAACGCTGGGCTACGTTCTACTCACTTTGTTCTTTCTTTTTAATTCCATTGTGTTGTCACAAATTCATTTCTGCCACACTGATGATACAAAACCATGGCATTAGATTCACAGATCTAGAACTCTGGGGATAAAGAATTATAACATCCCTCAAATATGTGTGAAGAACTGTCTTCAAAGTTCATCAGTGACCTCATGCCAGCAAGCAGATTTCCAGTCTGCCAAAGGCCTGAGGCGACAGCCCTTTTTGTTTCCAATGCATATGTTTTTTCTCTCAAGAACCACCCCAACTTCTCAGAGCTTCATGTCTTGCAAAAGTCAACGTTTGCTCCAAGTGCTGCTGTTTCCCTGGCAGAGACCGAATGAGAAAGAGCAAACATGTTGATCATATCTCCAGTGCCACCTGGAAAAGGCAGCAGTAGAATCCTGCCATAGAGCATCAGGCTTGGCAGAGGGCAGGGAAGCAGTGTGGGCTCTAACCACCCAACAGTAAGAGGCACAAGGAAGGCTAGTATTGGAACAGTAGTAACTGGCTGAGGGAAAGCACCAAAACTCAGATCTCAGCAGCCCAACTCCTTCCCAGCACCCAACAAAACCATTTTGCTATTCCCCTGCTGGAGAGCCTGCAGTACAGCTTGCTCTACACACACTGGAAAAGAAAGACATGGTCTCTTGCATGAGGTTTAGAGATCCTTTGTTAAGTCACTTCATCTTAAGGACTGACAGAATATATCCCCATATGTGGAGATAGTGTAGAGATGCAAAGTCATCAAAGTTTACTCCCCAAGTTCCCCAAGCTTCACCCAGGTCTGGCACAGACAGCAGGAGGGAGGAGAAGGAGGCAGGCATGTCACTGCATGTTTTGATCAAAGATTCAAGTTTGTTATTGATTCATCTAAGCCCATTTACTCCCCTCCCACCTCTGAATTCTTCCCAGCATCACTGACTCTATATCTGGTACTTAAACATCAAGCCAAAGAATTCCCTTCTCAAAAGGCTGTGCTGTGAGAAAGCAAAGGCAATGCGTGACTCTGAGGCACTCTGTCTTTTCCATCACACGCTGATCTCCTGCCTTCAGGCTCAGCTTGCTGTGGAGAACAACTTTGTCATCACTTGTAAATGAAGTGCTCTAATGTGGGCATCACTGAGGAGGACTAACACTAACCACAGCGGTGCTTCACAGAGTCACTCCTCTGATGTTTCAAACAGTACATAGTGCTTACATGGTGCTTTGTCTCCTAAGACCTCCTGGCAGTAGACTTGTTGTCAGTCGATTGTGAAAAGGGCTTCTCCCCACATCTCAGTCCCAGAGTCAGATTAACATCTTAGAAGAGATTTCAGAAAGAAGCAATCAATTATGATGAGGCTGAAGGAGCTGACTTATAAGTTAAAATAAAAATGAGCTTGAAATAGCTGTGAAGCTCAGTTGGTATGCCCATGATGCAAGACGTTTGTGGCGACAGTTAATATTACCATTAATTAACCATAGAATCACAGAATCAAGCAGGTTGGAAGAGACCTTGAAGATCATCCAGTGCAACCTATCCCCCAGCCCTATCCAGTCAACTAGACCATGGCACTAAGTGCCTCATCCAGTCTTTTCTTGAACACCTCCAGGGAGGGTGTACATAATAATGATAGAAGAATAAAAAGAAAACAAACCCAAGCAAAACAACAACAAAAAAATCCCTTTTCCAAATCTTAGTAGGCTCTCTGAAGGAGAGATAAGTTGTTATAGGAAGGTAAATTTAAATTAAGAAGAAGAAGGTTGTAAACTAAAGCTAGGATGAGTATCAGTGTGTATTTATCAGAAATTAATCTAGTACAGGAATCAGAACTGGAGGACTTTTTTCACAGTATCATTTCAGTTGGAAAACATCCTTAAGATTACTGAGTCAAACTATTAGCTAGCTACCAAGTCTGGTGCTAGAACAAGAGGACACAGCCTCAGGCTGTGCCAGGGGAAATTTAGGCTCGAGGTGAGGAGAAAGTTCTTCACTGAGAGAGTCATTGGACACTGGAATGGGCTGCCCGGGGAGGTGGTGGAGTCGCTGTCCCTGGGGCTGTTCAAGGCAAGATTGGACGTGGCACTTGGTGCCATAGTCTAGCCTTGAGCTCTGTGGTAAAGGGTTGGACTTGATGATCTATGAGGTCTGTTCCAACCCTGATGATACTGTGATACCATGTCCCTTAGCATCACCTGTCTTTTAAACACTCCCGGGGTTAAAGGGGTTTATACTTTCTGAACCTAACTACAAGGGAAGATGCCCATGGCCAGACAACTGCCCAGTCCAGAAGAAACTGCATGCCAAACCCATAAATGGGGTGACCAAGCTGCATTGGCTTCCTAGTGAAACCAAGCATAATTCTTCATAAAGATTTGGCAGCAACCTCATACTCAGTATCACCTCATGTTCAGACTGAAAAAACAAAATCCAAATGGATTGCTATTCATGTATCAGATGGGCAAACAGACACCAGCTGCAGCATCGCCCACATACTCTGAATTAACAACAGCAGTACTGCAATCCAGCCTTTGAGCTTTTCTAAAATACAAGCAGGGAGAGACCATCACAATATCTGTGGTAATGACTGGGTGTGTGGATCATGGAGCTGAAAATTATTTCTCCTGAATTCCTTTCTTAGACGAGGACATGTGTTCAGATTTGGCTTGCTGGGCTGAAACCGTGCCTGTGTTCATTCAACTTTGTTACATACCCAGTTTGCTCACTGGGACAGATCAGTATGCTGATTTCAGTTCAACAATACCACATCAAAGAGGTAAAAAACACATCACAGCCTTAAACTAACCTTGCAATGCTATACTGTTTTGGAATTTAATAACAATTATAATCCTGAAATTACAATTGTACCATGTAGAAGCCTAGGTAAGAATGCCAATTTGACTGCACACTCAAAATATCTCTGCTTTTCAGGAACACAAACATGTTTCTATTACAGATTAACATTATAGGCAGGATCCTCACCTAGCATAAACTGGCAGCACCACTGTGCTACACCAGTTTATACCTACTGCAGAAGATTTAGCCCAGTGGCTTTAAAATAATCGGATCAGCAATCCCACCCACAGCAGTTAGCAGAACCATACACAGGTATAGATTACACATACCTACTCACTGTGGGTTATGTATTTATAGAGCAAGCTAACTGAAAGGAATTAAGCCTGTGCCCTATGATGCATTCAGTCTTTTGATGTGAGCAATAGGGGTGACGGCATTGTTGTGCTAGAATTGGATATGAAGGCATGAACGTGCAGACATGGCTAAGGGTGACATCTGCACTAATACTGAGAGACTTGCCTAGTGCAGGATGCACGAGAAAAGGCTTTTGTCAGCCCCAGCTGAAGGCTGTTGATGTCCGAGAGCAAGGGGGAGCATATGCACGTCTATGTAACACCCTTCCTTGCAGGCTGCACCTGGATATAATATGAAGGTTGGTGTGTCTCCATACCTGGAGAAGAGGAGGCTCAGGGGTGATCTTATTACTGTCTACAACTACCTGAAGGGACATTGTAGCCAGGTGGGGGGTGGCCTCTTCTCCCAGGCAACCAGCAACAGAACAAGGGGACACAGTCTCAAGTTGTGCCGGGGTAGGTCTAGGCTGGATGTTAGGAGGAAGTTCTTCATAGTGATTGGCATTGGAATGGGCTGCCCAGGGAGGTGGTGGAGGCACTGTCCCTGGAGGTCTTCAAGCAAAGACTGGATGAGGCACTTAGTGCCATGGTCTAGTTGACTGGATAGGGCTGGGTGCTAGGTTGGACTGGATGATCTTGGAGGTCTCTTCCAACCTGGTTGATTCTATGATTCTACAGGCGAAAGCATTGGTCTCACAGGATACAGAACCAGATGAAAAGAAGTGCCCTGGTCTTCCACATTCAGGACTGAGCAACAGATCAGCACTTTAGCCTCACAGGATAACTATAGACACAGCATGAGGTAACCTTTCCCTTACGTATAAGACAAGCTGTACAAGAGAAGTCCAAGTTTACACCAGCACAGCACACTTTGGCTCTAGCTCTTAGCCAGCCTTCTGCTCTCCCCTTCCATCCCACACAAGCAATCAAGCACCTATAAACACCTGCACAGGCAAAACCACAGCTTGTAGCGTTTCTGCAGGCTACCTGACCCAGGCAAACACTCAGCTGCTTCAAGAAGGTGATCAGGTGCAACCGGGAGTGCTGAGCGCTGTGGGCGTAGCTTTGCCTTTACGTTTAATTATCAGTGCCAAGTTGCACCCGCAGCAGTCTGCGTAATACACAAACCCAAAAGTGGCCTATTTTTAATGCTCTTATTAGTGCTGAATATCTTTCCTCTCTAGCCAGAAACAAGGCTGGGAGAGCAGAAGACAAGGGCTCTAGCCTTTGTGCATCATCAGGCGGGGCAAGCTATCTGACCCACATGTGCCTCCTCCTCCCCCCCTTCCCAGTTAGTGCTTTCGTCATGCTGAGCTCCTGCACTGTGGTTTCCAGGCGAATTTCCACTCGGTGCTCAGAGAGCTGAAACCTTTAGATTAATCCCAGATCTGTCAGCCTCCATCATTTTCAAGCAGGGCTGTGAGCTCCAGGGCACTCTGTTACTTTCTCTAGCATTGAGGAGCCTTAAGCTGCTCGCTCTCACTCTCGCAGAGTGGACAGCCCCGTTCCTCCCCCTTCCCATCCTGAGATGACCCTGAGCCTTTCACCAGTCCAGTTGCAGCAGGATTCTCTATAAATCGGGTGATTAGTTTGTTTCCTATCCTTCAGTGAATTTCAATTTGATCTGCAAAGTTCAAGCCACCTAGGAGCCAGATACTGCCAGCATGCCCCTTGCTCCCTTACACAAGACTGCCCCTGCCCCTGAGAGGCAGCCACTCTGGCTGCCACTATAATCCCTCTTGTTGGCTGCAGGTGTGGAAATGAGCCTAAATACCTTACACAGAACTCTTCAGCCATTTCACTGAGAGCTCAACATAGAAGTTTTGCTCAGATCTGTCTTCGGCTAGACTGAACCTCTCTGATTGTTCTGTCACTGATCAGCAGTGAGGGAAATGTCTTTTTCCCGCTTCAGCAGACCACCATTGCCAGCTACCTACCCCCCATCTCTGAACCAGCCTTCAGCACTTATTCAAGGAATCTGCATCCTTCTCTTCTGCCCTGATCACTTTGGTCTATTCCAGTGGCTGCTGACCTGAGGCTGCAGTACCTAGGACTAGCATCTCATACAGAATGGTCCCTAAGCAATTTGTGCTCATAATTCACATATGAAGTATAAGGACCCTGAAGAACATGTCCACCATGCCCTGAACCTGCTGGTGACACAGCCTAACTAATCCAGCACCAGTGGGACTCTTGTAATGGACGCCTGGAGCAAGAAGAAAGGAAATAGGATTTGTAAAATTACTGTAAATTCTGGGCTTGATGCTATACAAAGCACAGACCACGAGCTGGTCTCTGTCCCACTGACCTGTCAGGCACCACAGCACTTCTTTCCAGCCTGTCCCAGACTATGGAAGTGGGATATGCTTACTCAACGTGCAGCTGGCTCTGTTGGACTTCCTCCCTGGTGCACGAGCATGGCACGGAGATGGAGGAACCCTGTGAGAGGCTGAACCCTGCAGAAGCCACCACTGGTAGAGCAAAATAGACTTGGTCCTTGTTGCTCAGCATTTGCTGTGGTTCTCCCTCATTCTGGCAGCTGGGAGGCTCATGTGAGGAGCTTGCCTGCACCAGAGCACATGCGTTGCCTGAGACCGCTACAGTGCCAAGCACCAAGGCCTCCCATGTCTGTGTTTTGACCCTGCCATTGACAGGCAAATGTTGCACAAACAGAGGACCACAATGCCAAAGCTCATTGAGGAAGCAGGAAATGAAGCAGAAATAGACCAGTGAAGGGCTGAAAGGTCTGTCTGTCCCTGAGAAAAACCTTGCCAGATGCTAAGAAAGGCAGACAACACGAGCAGAGTGATACTGGCAGCCGCTGCTTGGGACTCTAGGACGTTTTCTGGACACCTCCCCTTCACACAGGTGCTCTGTGATGGGCTAAGGAAACCTGAGGGAGTCTCCATATGCTGAAGACCTGGCCACACTCCTGCCACCCAGCACCCCTGTGAAGAAGAGATATCCTAGCTAAAGGCCTTGACAGGGAGTATTTGCTACTCCAGGTGCAACTCAGGAGGCAAAGCCCCATACACACTAGCAGGATGCTGAGCAATGGGCAGAATGCTCTGAACCCAGAGGAGCAGGTGTTTACCTAATACTGCAAGGAGGTCTCCCGGCCTGCAGCTCCTCCAAGCCAGCCATGATCCTGCCCTTCTTTGCAGCCCTACTGAGCAGGGACATGAGAGTTCCTCAGGATGCCAGGCTCACTGTTTCAACAATTATCCTTTCTGTGAATGGCTCCTCCCTGTATGTGGAAAGGGGAGACAGTCTGGTGCTGGGTGCTGTGAAAAGAGTTTAACCCTTCAGCACATAACAAATAAATCCCATTATTCCAGCTCCCTGGCTAGGGCTCCCTCCAGCCTGTGCTCCCCCAATCCCTTTTCAAGAGCAGCTGAATCAATGTTTGACTTGTACAAACAGCCGTCTGACTGCAATTTGGAAGGGATTCAGATGGGGATTACGGCAAGGCAGTGGATAAAAATCTATTACATGGCAGTATTTATTCTAGATCCCTGTGGCACTCAGTCTGAACTCTGGCAGCATCTCCTGTTCCTTATTCAGTGGCACATGTGCAGGGGATTGAGAAGAATCACTTTTGGGAGAGCGTTCTCCATAGCAGTGTGAGGAGAGGACAAAGATCCAGACTGATTATGCATTTCCAAAGCAGACTTGGCTCTGCAGAGTATACTCCCAGAGGGTGGAATGTCTTTAGTTTTGAGGAAAAATTGATATGAGCAAAATTTCATTGATTTTATAGCCCTAAGGACCTGTGCTAGCTCTAGTTTACCAAAGACCAATGGTTCTAGCTCAGTGCTGCTGTATCTGAGATCAAAATCCGATTCTGTCATCTCTCTTTGGGCACAGAAAAGATCCAAGCTCTGAGTCAGCAGTAGCAGCTCCTTGGGTGCAGGAAGCCTGCCTTATCTCAGACAGTGTGCAACTTTTGCAGCAAGCCCCACTCTGCCTGTAGCCTAGCAATGAGGGGAGCAGCTCAGACACGGGGGAGAGGGGCATAAATAGCAATCTCCAAGATGAAGTGACCTGCTAAGAGGACTGCAAACAACCCACTTACTGCTCACAGGGATCACCACCCAACAGGGATCACTGTTGGCCCAGCCTGGCAAAGCTAGACAGGAATAGTCTCCCAGGACAGGCATCTGGCCCAAGTACCCTCAGTCCATTTCCAACACACACGAACAGAGTCCTTCATCACGAGGAAGCATGGGGAGCACCAGGGCAGAGCTGTGAGATGCTGATTTAATAGGCTGTGACAGGGCAATCCAGCAGCTAAGAGAGGCAGAGAATCATTGCTCTTGAGAAAGAAATGAAGATAGGGGAGGGGTTCAACAGGACTGAATTAACCATCTCCATCTTTGCCTTATTTTGTGTTGAAAGTACCAAGTTTGCATCTGTCAGAGGTACCTCACATGTCAAGAGAAACCAATCACTCTACACCAATGCCACAGATTTTCTCCCTATAGCCATAGTACCAAGAGCAAAACAAGCACTGGTCAAAGCTCCCTTGCCTTGCTGCCACTGACAAGACAGTGTACATAGACACCCTGCTCCCTGGCAGCAGCATTTCTGGGCTGAGCAATGCAGAGGTGGTAGGAAGAAATGGATTGGAGAAGGCTGGAAGAGCCTGAGCCAGGTAGAGTGGGCCCAGCAACCAGGCACCTGCCCCAGGCACAGCGGCAGACTTCAAAGCCCAAACGCGTGTCCTAAAACCTTAACAACTCCCTCTGGGGATTGTTCCTGTGGCTGGATCTGGGCTGGAGTTGACCCTATGCCGGTGAATAAAGCTCTCCCACGAGGAGCCAGAGCAAATACAAGGTAGCAGGGAGCACCGTGAGCCTCCTCTTCTGCAGCTCTTCCCTGGGCTCTGTACAAGTCAGTGCTCCTCCTGTACAGGTGGCTGCCTGACTGGACAGGTTTCAAGTTAAGCCACATTGCTGGGCCATGGGGTGCTGGATCATCTTCTTGGCTTAGCCATTTGAACTTTCAGTTTAAACTTTGTTAGCTGTTAACCAGAGATCAGCCTGATCTGCAGAGATGTTGGAAAACTTAATGTAAAGCTTGCAATGTGCTTTAAAGATCAGCAGGGAGAAGAGACAAGAGATAAGCAAAATACTGCCAATTGTAACATTCTGTCAGTAATAACATATTTTAAAGTATTTCATACAAGAATCTTATAAAAAGATGTGTTCTATTATATGTTATTTCTTACACAACCTGCATGGCTTTAAAAAGAACTGAAAGTCTGGAAGGAAACTACGAAAAGAGCATAACTCTCAGAGTTCTGTCCCCTAGACTCCATCCCTTTTACACAATCTCTTTCCCCCCTTGCTTTCTTTCTCGCTACAACCCACTCTGTTTTTCCTCTGTTGGTCTGATATTATTGCTCACTGAGCTCTGTTTTCATGCACAGCCAAAATGCATAAGAAGTAGCATGAAGCCTCAGAGGCAGAGGCAGCCACAATAGAATGGCAGCAATCACTTATTTTCCTCTGACTGCACCAAGTGCTTTTGGAAGCCGTGACACGGCTATGAATCTAAGACACTCCCAGCTTCGTGTCACTTCTCTGGCTACATAAGTTTCCTGCAGGGACCAGGATGAAGTCCCCCCTTCAAGGAGAACTTCACTATCATGCCACCAGTCAGCTTCCATCCTTGTAAGTGTAATTTGGTCCATCCCAGCCCCCAGAGACCCCAGCTTACCTGAGCAAACCCAGCTCTTCCACCCAAAGGGAGACAAGCAATACATTATATATTACTGCTAATGAAGTTGCTTTATTTGTTCTGTTACTTAGAGGAGTAAATTAATGTCTCCAAGTGCCCTTTAGCAGTATTTGGCTTTGTTTATTAAATATTTATTTTTCAAGATAAATGCAATAAAGGGCTCCTATCTGGATTCCTTCTGGGAGGAGTGAGCATCGAGAGTCTCAGAGGATAAAATAAGTACAGAGATGAAAGCTGGTTCCTCACCCACAACAGCACGCAGCACCCATCTTTCCTAAATTTCATCTTCCTAATTTTCAGAGTTTATCCTGCACAGTCAAAAGAAAGTGGATCTGACATACTTAGGGGTCTTGTGCTCTTCTTTGCCTGGGGCCAGACACTCCCTTCTACTGCTGTAAAACAACTATGTGTCCCAAAATGGTGACATGGGTTCCTACAGGCTGACATATGGCTGCTGCTGCAGCCACGGGAAGGCTTTGACAGGAGAGTAAAGCAGGATGGCACTGGTGTTAGGAAGCCTTCTGCAACGGTATGGAAGAAGAGGGATAATGGGAACCACATTGATGGAGCACAGCTAGACATAGCCTGTTCACTGGTGAGCCTGAAGGCTGTGTACACACCTGCTGAGCCTTTCTTTAGACAAGCAAATGGCAGAGGAAACACAGATAAATGTAGATATGGCTAGAAATGAGCACTGTGAGCTATCCTGAACTTTGTAGGAAAGTCATGAAAGCCTCCAAACTCTCCTCAGCAGCGCTAGCAGAGTTTGGTGTGTCTTGCAGAGACCCAGAGGATCCAGCTTACAGAGGATTTAGAAGCGTTCTGCTGAATGCAACCTAACTCCCTCACTCTGTCCCCGACACCCGGAGGAGAACTGGACAGGTGGGAAGTGGTGCTGTTCTCTTGCACAGCCATGTTTTACGAGTCAAAGATGCTGTCTCCTCTCTGTCCACGCTTGTGTGGCTGGCATTTGAACCTGGCCGTTGTGGTCAGAGCCCACTGTGGCTGTTTGCAGAGGAATTCACACAGCCATGGCATCCCTCTCCTAGGAGGGTGGCTCCCCTGGCCCCTCTCAGCTGTAAGCAGATGTAGGGAAGGAATAGCCATCGCTTCCTGACAAGCATGGGAACAGATCTGAGAGGGAGTGGTGTGGATTCAGCCTCCAGCCACCTGCTGTAGGGAACGGGCAGATCATTACCCAGAGAGCTCTGTAATTTTGCTTTGCAAATGCATGCCCGCTGGCGTGGAGCCTGAGGAGGAGAAGGGGGAGAGGGAGGCTGCTCACAGCTCTGCATGCCAAAAAGGCACTTTACCATGTATGAGGACACGAACATTTCTGCAGTCGTGAGACCTTGCAGGCTTAACTCTCTCTGCTGCTCTCCAAGCAGCTTTTTCTAAGAGAGAAGGAAGGAGTGGCAAGAGAGAGCAGAGAGGGAAAGAACAGGGGGATGCTGGATCAAGAGAAAGGAAGAGGACATGATGGATACAAAAAGGGGTGCATGAAGGCTATGGAGGTGCATCAAGACAGGAGTCCCAGCAAGAGCTGACAGCATGAAAGGGAGGAGAATCCATCTCCAGCATCTCCCAAGCAGGCAAGCTGAAATCACCTTCTGGGAACTAACAGCGAGAGTAAGGAAGAGCCTGCTTGGGATTTCCTCTAATTACACTAAGGTTTTGCAAAGCCTGCCTCCTGGGAAAGCCTGGCTTACACAGATACACAGTTTGCCTCTCATTCTTCCTGCCTCCTCCATCTCTCCAGAGCCTTTAAATTAATGGACAATTCTCAGCTCAGTCTCTGATACAGCTACATCTCCGTCTCCATCTGCTATTGTATGTTTTCAAGTTTCAAGAAAACAGGCAAAGGGATAA